>NW_026558490.1:0-179301 GCF_026930045.1 Uloborus diversus | reverse complement strand
AAAAGAACATCTAACTACATAAAGATTTTTGTGGCAATTCCCTTCAACCTCAAGTCGACAGTTCTGTCAAAAGTTTAACTCCACTTTGAGAAGTAGTTCTTGTTTCTTTTGATATTTAAGCTAATATAAATTGATAAGATAACCTTAAGAATTTAATATATGAGTGATTAAGATATATTTAAAATTGTGGTAACTTTGTTTAAAGTCATTTGGCTATTAAACCCATCTAGTTAAGCTTCGCATCTGATATGTATGGATTTCTTTCGCCCCGGCATAGCATATATCATGTTGTGAAGCGAAAATTCGTCGGCACACGACACATCTATAAATTTCGATTATTTTGGAGTGCTAAATTCATTGCAAAGAGATGACGTAGCTAAAAACTTGTTTTTTTCAATAATGAGTTATGCTTATATGGACTAAATATTTGACATTCATAATCAATTCATAATCTAAATAATTTCAAAAAACTATTTATATTGAGTTTCGTTAGTATGATAAATTGTTCTTACGATCTTATGCCCGTAGCAGATTCTGAAGTTTAAACAGAGCATTAGAAACGTTAATATTTAAAAAACATTTTCAAAACATTTTCGTAGTTTTAATATTTCTTTTATGACCATATTAATCGCCTGACAGCAATCTATACATATAATAAAATAAGATGTTTGTGTGTGTGTGGTGCGCTTCCCGGGGAAACGGTAAGGCCTAGAAAGATGAAATTTGGTACACAGGTACAGTTTTGACCAAAGATGTGCACCTCGGGCTTCGATTTTTTATATTTTAATTAGAAAAAAGTTATTTAATGTTTTATGTGTTTTTTTTGCACTTTTTAGTATTTTTACCTCACAGACCCCGAACCAATTGCAACACACAAATATTTTTTTGTACTATAGCATAGAAAATTTAATTTTTAAATATTATAAATGAAAAAATTTTGAAGATTGGGCAATTTTTGTATTTTTTATGAATTTTTGAAAAAACCTTTAATTTGCATTTTTTTCTGGGTTTTTTTTTTCTAATATCATCCTGCGAGAAGAATCAAAGCCTCATTTCTGAAATTTAAGTTGGTAATAGTAAAAACATTTCGCCCTCTTCTGAAAAAAAATAATCTTAAAAATATGCAATAGGTTTTTTTTTTTTTACAATGTTTTTAATGATGAACACATCATGTCTTTACACGCATCGGTCGAAAAAAGCGTTCTTCAATCTTTTATGCTTGTGGTGTCACTACTTGGATTTCGATTCGATATTTACGATGGAATCTTAATCGCAAGGAATGTTAATCTTTTTGTTTACTATTAAGCTTACTTTTACATTTTATGACGTGATGACCACGTGTTTTTTCCGGCAGCGCTTGCTTTTTTTTTTCTTTCCTTTATTTTTTTTTTTGTTTTATTTAGGGATTGCGTGTATTTCTTTTTCCATCCCCCCCCCCAAGCTGGATCTTTTGTTTGTTTCTCTGTATTACGTTACATTTCATAGTTGTGAGCATTTAATTCATTAAAAACAGCGAGATTTTTTTATCATTGTCAAACGCTACTTTTTGCACACTACGGGAAATTTGAGCTTTTTTTTTTTTTTTTTTTTGCTCTACTTAAGTAAAAAAAAATCGGTTTCTTGAATGATCTTTGTTTTTATTACGAGATGGGCGGGGAGGCTAAAATAAATAGAGATGGATAAGAAAATTTAGAGATAGATCGTAAAGGTAGATAGCCGCCGAAGGCGTCAATCTTGGCGTAAAAGTGTGAATGGCCCAAAAAAAAAGATAAAGATGGATTGATCAATACTGCTACCGATTTTATTTAAACAGCCGCCGAAGGAGGCAGACTTGAAGTAAAAAGGTAAATGACAAGTTAGCCAAACATCCGCCGTAGGTGGCTGCTTGCACAGAATGGCGAATGGCGTAAGAAGGCGAACCACCTGGTCGCCGCAGGCGGCTAGTAGTTAATAAAATCGGATTTGATTTAAACTTTTTGGTACAGCGCAGGTAGAACTTTTAATCATTACATGCGGCACCATATTTTACCAAAAGTAGTTCCAGAAAACCACTGATTAAAGTCAATACTATTTTGATATTTTGAATTTAGAATAGAGCAGATACTAAATTCTAAAGATAAGGCAGTACAAAAGAAATCTTGGTTTAAAAATTACGAAAAATCATACTAAGGCGATCTACTCACCATGAACGGGTAACCCCACCTCTGAATTTTTTACCCCCACTTGTAACCACGATTGCATCATTTTAAACGAGAGAACTCATTAGTTATTCCTCCGCTCATTTAATATAACATTCAATGCTGTGTAAAAGTCCAATAGGCATTGTCCATTGTATTTATAGCTGAACTAACAGTAACGCCTCTTAATTGGAGCTTTTTATAGATGAAAAAATATGATTTAAGGTAGGCGAACACCCTAAATATTTTTCTTCAATATCCATGGTACCTTCCTAAAACTTTATGCAATTATTAAAAGTGATATAAGTAACACATTTTGACTACTTTGTTGAAAAAAAAGTTTTTTTTTTTTTTTGAAGAAAAAAGTTTTTTTTAGCAAAAATCTACAATTTCCTTAACATTTTCAGTGCTTTGACTTTTTCATATTTTTCAAAACTTTCTGCGTTTATCTGTTCGTTGATCACCAGAAAGTGATATGACCCTCCAATTTAAAAATAGCTAAAAATAGGTTTTATGGGTAAATGTTTGAAAAATTAACCCCGACAAACGTGCTTTTTGCCGCAAATGTTTAATTGATCACTATTTCAAAACCTCATATTGCGTGTACATTAACTTTTCGAGGTTTATATAACAGTTATCTTTTCAATTACCAAGTTTCAAATCTTTAGAGTTAATACTTGTTTTGCTAGTGCTGTTGGCGTAAACAAAAACTTAAAAACGTGGTTATGAGAAAATCAAGAAAGAAAAAGTAAATTTTAGTTAAAACCGGTGCATTTGAGTTTAGTAAATTTTTAAGTTTTCTCAATAACTCACTGATTTAAAAAAAGAAAGCAAATTCGGATTTAGGAAGAACACTGGGGCTCTCTAAATTTCTCAAAATCTCAAAAACGATTTTTTTCGAAAACAAGGGTGTTCACCTACCTTAATCTTTCGAGAATGTCAATAATGAATAAAGATAACTTATTCATAATACAGTACGTTATTTTAATTTAAAAACCCCGGAGAGAAAACAAGCCCAAAAACTAATTTTTAACTGAAATTTTCTTTCGAGTTCCTACTAATTCATCGAATATTAGGAGATTACTAATGATTAAACACAAGAACCTGTTGCTTTATTGTAGAATACCGGTAGCAAGTTTTAAGGTTTTTCTTAAAAAATCATTTTGAAAATCAAATTTATGAAATTCTACCCGAATGTATATTTTTTTTTCCGAGTGCAAGATTCGAAAAATTTGTTGACATGAATGGTGTGCAGGTCAAAGTTAATAACTGACTTAATTAGGCGTAAATATGATTTGAATATTTGTTACATCAATTTCTATTTTTTTCTGTTTGAAACGAATCAAAACATTCAATGCCCGCGATACGCTTTTAAGATCTGCAGTGAAATTAATTTTTATTAGAAATTATAAAAGTTATTTTATGATCAAGCAGGATTTATATAGTAAGCAAAGTTAACTTTGCAAGTGTAACATTGTTTCGATTAATTGAATATCTGATTCAAGAGTCGTTTACCTAAAACAGTTACACAAAATTGTCTACATTCGTTTCTACCACCACCACCACTACAATTGTTTTTTCATTCAGTATTTTCTATTTACTTCCTAAAACTATACAATGATTTTTTTTCGTAAGCATCAAATGTGTTTTCTAACCAATTGATATTTTTTCACTTTTCTTAATTTTTTATTTTAATTTTGGAAAAAGTTTAGAAAATTGAATGTATATTTAAATAAAAATAATCAAACTGAGTCTTTTCAAATGCTTGGTGGTTGAGTGGCGCATTTTTATTTTCAATGCAACGTAGGATGGGAACCTTTTTAATGGATTAACTTTTTTCTTCAGTTCAACATATTGAATAACCATTGCCTTAAATTGCTCTCTGCAATTTCAAAGAGCAAGGCGCGAACATATGAAATAAAGTTCGAATTAAACAGAAATTATTTGGAGTAACAAAGCCTACTTTTTTTCGTTGCAGTGGCCTTGTACCTTGCCTTTTAAAAGCAAGGCAAGGAATGCAAATATGCATTTTTGTTTCGGTAAAAACTTCATGAAACTTACAGTGGGGAAAAGAGATTTGTATTCAATTAAATCCCCGGTTTTTATTTGTTTTACTTCTGAAACTAAGATTGTTTGCAGTAATCAACCCTCTCCTGACCAGTATCATCTGGTTTGGATTTATGTTTTCTTTTAGAGCAAATAACATATAGAGAGCACAGAAGTTTGAAAAGTTTACATTCTCTTTTAATCGGACGAAGAAATCATTAGATACAGTCAAAAGCTGTTATGCATTGTTGGTGCCTGTCCTATGGCGAGTCTACTTCGAAACAGGTTGAAAAAAGAGAAGCATAGATTGCTGCAACCAAGCACTGAAGAAGCAATTTTTTTCCTGGAGCGTCGTTGTTCACAGTAGGTAATAATTTTAAATTGAAAACTCGCTGCTAACTCTGCCTTAAGTTGCACAGCGAAAAAGTTGAGTTCGCAGATTACTTTTCTTTTGAATTCGATGTTATTGACTCTTCTACCAAGTGCCAAGAATACTGACCAGAGAACCACGCGAATAGTACGATGATGAAAGAAATTTCATAAGTTAGCAATCGAAAGTGAAGACATTTTTTTGATGCAAAGAAGTATTTGCCCTCTTCCCCCTGTTATCCAATTATAAGGTCCTAACGTCGGCCAAATTTTAAGAAAAGCATCAAATTTGAAAGGCTTTGGCAAGAATTAGAAAGCACGAGGCGATTCCATCGTCTGCACATGGCAGGACCATTGAGCTCTAATACTAGTATAACCGCTCGATGGGCAGGAGACGTCTGCAAAGCGTGCAAATTATTTCTTCCATCAGGCAACGAAACTGGCTTAATTTGGCGACTTGTCTTAAAATTTCGGAAAATTTTGGGACCTACCGAAATTTTAAAGAGAAACGGGGGCAAGCAGTTGATGCGACCAGAATCATTTTTCACTATGCTCCTTCAATTGCTTAATTTTTTTTCATTATTACACAGATTCCTGGTGAGGAACTCTTTATGCAAACGTCGAGATGCAATCACATTACTCAAATTACAAAAATAGAAATTACCTTATTTCTGTCCACTCGAGATTTCAGAAAGGGTTATAAGATCCCCGTACATCACCTGCACCTTATTTTATTCTTTTCTGTACGGTAGCTTACGTATCAAAGCTGAAAAATTCTTGCTAACATACATCTCATATTTTTATTCAAATTATGTTAATTTAAACTTAAATAGTTCAAGTAGAGACATAATAACTTAGTCTAAAATACCAAAAAGGATTGTCAGAGTACGCTTTATACATCTTCAAGGCATTGAAAAGAAAAAAAAAAGCACGACGTGCGTGTCGAGAGACTTGATGCCGCTCCCACAACAAGTGCAAATATTTTAATCAAAATATTTCTTAGAAATATATTTTATATTAAGATACGTAATAGTAACTTAAAATCAAATATATATTTTAAAAAATATTTAAAATATTCAATGTTCAAAATGTCTGGTCAGATCTGCAACTATTAATTTAACAATTATATTACATACACATATACATACTTTTGTCTGCTCGTACGCAACGGAGAATTGGATTTGAAATGAAAGCAAAACTTAAAATAAAGAAAATCATTCTGTGAAAAAGATCGTTCATGTTTTAATACAGGGGGTCACAAAGTATCGTTACAAATATTAAATAATTTTATTTGTTACAAACTTGAATGAGGTATTCATCAATATGAGGAACCCTAAAAGAAACATTACTTAAGATACTGCTCAGATTGCGGCACGAATCATTTTAGGAAATAAATCTTTCGTATCGAATAAGTTAAGATATTTTTAATTTCCGTGCTGCATAAAACTTTTTAATGCAAAATTTTTAAATGTAACGCTTACCAAATGCTTAATATTAACTAAAACTGCCAACCACCTTGGTAAACATTTATCTTTTCCGAAGAATTTTTGAGGCAGTTTTCCACTGAAACCCGAACTAACACTTCAAAATAATTAAAAATTGTATGAACATAGTGTTTAAGATAATAACTTGTCATTTCTTTAATCAAAATAATTTTTTTCGTTACCAATTGAGGTAAACACACCAGTAATGGCCAGGGCTTTGAAGTGCTTCTGTAGTGGCCACTTCAAGGCTTACATTTGAAAAAATTGAATTCCATGTTTCTCAATGGATTCAAACTTGCAGGAAGTAATATCTCCTGCACTTTTAAATCCATTTTTTTTTTCAAATTAAATCGTAGTTTTTCAAAAATAAACCTTGAAGTGGCCACTACTGGTGAGTTTACCTTATTCCAATATCCGGAATAATTTATAAATTTCTTTGGTACCTAGTTACCTCCTCCTCTGACAAAATCCTGTTCACTGCCCCTGCATATATGACGCGAATATTTTGTAATATTGATTACATTTAATTACTAAAAGTGCAAATTGTACTTGAATCAATGGTTTCAAAAAGAATATAAATACTATATCAATCAATAGAATTTACGCCCTTTCTAAAATCATCGATTCACTCATGACTAGATACAATAGTTTTACATCTCAAAAACAGAAAATGAAGACATTTAGATCTCAAATAAAATTTTCGCAAATCATTTACAATGTTATGTTTACTGATTAGTTTTGTAGTCTAAATAAAATTAAAAATATTTTGAACAATTTTCTGATGAATTATGAAATGTTTATGATATACCACACTTAATACGGTCCCTCATGAGGTTATTCATTTAAAAAACCACTCAGGCAACACTTTACAAAAGCATATTATCAGTGTCACCATGTGTTTATCATACTGTCATGATTTCAAGAAACAATTTGCTTATCTGTAAGAAAATGACCTTAACATCATATTTTTTGTTGTAACTAAAACTTTGATGAATAAGTTAATTGAAAAAAAATAAATAAATTTATATATATATATATTAGCTGATACGTACGAACTTCCTTTTCCGCCTGATTCGGCGAATAGTGTTGTTTATTGGCAAGCATCTACTTTCATACTCGATATCTATGACAATTTTAGCAGTATGGTTCATGTTGTCTTTGTCAGATAAAAGCATTCTGCAATAATGTCCTTTCAAAACACGTTATTGCCTCAAAACAACGAGATATCCCACTGCTATTGCCCTAAAGCGACGATGTATTTAAGTTCAGTAAACATTTGTATGCATTTTCACAAGACATGCTTACAACGATAGTCGAAGCTTAAATATTCATTGGTTTATGATAAAGACGACAAAACATATGTTTTATAGTGCACACACGATACATACATACATATTATGTAAGCATAGAAAAATAAAAATAAATTTAATATTAGTTTTTTGACAGCGAATGCTATTTGCTTTATTCAAACAATATGAGCAACCTTCACTTATAACTATATATTAATATTAGTTTTTTTTGCTAGCAATAACAAGGTGAGTTTTGTGATGTTAATGTTCATACAACAAGTATTTTACATCTAAAATTACAATTCACATTAGAAAAAAAAAAAGGAAAATTGTACTTTTGTTTTTTTTTTTTTTGTTTTTTTTCAAGTCGTCTGCGGGTCCCTGACCAGATGCAACTGGTCACTTCTCCGCAGATGGTCGACTATTGGACACAAGTCGATGACTGTTAGATAAACTCATATTATTCATTAAATTGAAGAATTTAGTTGAACGCTCACAACAATATACTGAATAATACATAACATAGCAATTTATACAAAATTTACGCAAGAAACAAAACAAAGCAGCACATTGAACATATTACACATCAGAAACAATTTCGCCACATTTCTTAACTAATTTTGTGAACCATAAAAGTTGACAGTTAAAGCAATGTTTTGTTGCACAGTTCTTTAGGATATCTATACATAACATTTTATAAAATTTAAGAATTCATTTTTAAAGATTTTTTTTATTCAAAAACTAAACCTTTGAATGATCTTAAACCAAAGTAAAAACCAAGTAAACTGAGGAACTTGATTTCAACAGTCTGTTTTATCGTATAAAATCTTTTGCCGTAATTTTTTTAAAAGATCAATTTTACAGTAAAAACTTGCCTTCACAAAAGATCGATGTAAAATAACGCTTATGTCTTTTAAAGCACTGCTATCTCAAATGAAATGTGATTCATATTTTTCATGACTTCAGTTATATTTCACGTAGTTTTAAGGTAACATTTAGGTTAATTTAAAAAGAACCCAAACAGTAGTTATTTTCTTTCAGTAATGAAAATAACTATTCAAATCTTAGTAGTCATATTTAGATACAATTGTTTATTATTCTTTCGACGAAATCGAAAGGTAAAAACAAAGTTGAACACTTATTGAAAAAAATAAAATTAAATAATTCAGTTTCAGCAGCGTTACTTACAATAGTGATAAAGGAATCGATAGCCGACTGTCCTGTGACTGATTTTTAATGTTTAAGAATTTTAAAACAAGTTGTCTTGTAGATGAGAAATGGGAGATTGAAAGTTAGTTTTTAAAGCACAAATGACATTTACTTGGCAGAATATCATAATCAATCTATATTTAAAATTGCGTATTAATTGCGCTTTTTATCTAGCAACAACGCTGAATTTGACGTATAAACCGTTCAAATTTAACACATTTTCATTTCAGATCTCAATTTACATACAGTCAGTACTTGCGTGTGGGAGTTTTTAAAAAGTCGTCTGGGGATCCCTGACCAGATGCAACTAGTCTCTTCACCCCAGATAGTCGACTATCTTACACATAAGTAGTAGTTTTAAAAGGATTTTCATCATTTATTAATATATACATAAGATTCATTTGAGATCAAAAATAATCTATATAATACATAGACCACATTCAATTTATGCACTTTACGAATAAAAATCAAAATATAAAGCCACACATTGAACATAGTATGCATCCAAAATATTTATTCCAAATTTTTAAAACTAATTGCGTGATTAATAGCTCTTATAATACAGCAAGAGCTCTTTAGTGCATCACTATAAGATATAAAAACGAAGCTTCTAGAATTCTTTAAGTTACATAGTTAAAAAAATCGTATCAAAACCTTTTAGTAATATGTACACAAGCTAGATTTCATTCGACACAAATAATCAAATTTGTACGACAAATTGAAATTTTTACATCGATGAACCATAAGCAAAACTCTGAATCACAAGAAATGTGTCTCCCACTTTTAGCAATCTGCTAAGGAATTTATCGTAACAGTAATATTTCTTGCAAAACAGCACGAGTGTTTTAAGTTTTTCTTTAAATATGAAGTTCTATTTAACAGCTTTTTGGTAGCTTTAGATAAATAAACTAGTAACAAATGAAAATTAACACAAAACCAAAAGAGCGTCTTTTAAAGACTACATCGTTTTAACTCGCAAAACTCCATTTTCTTACAAAAGGTGCCCTACAAACGGTATTTAAGGACTTTATGGTATCAGCAAAATTAAACGAATCGCAAGAAAAAAAACAATGAAAATGTATGATTTAATTACGTTTTCCCTAAAACTTAGTTTTCATAAAAACTTTATATTAATAATAGTTTTTTTTGCTAGCAATAAGGTGAGTTTTGTGAGGTAAACGTTCATATAGCAAATATGTTACATTGAAAATTACAATTCACATAAAAAAATAGAAAATTGTACTTTAGTTTTTTTTATTTTTTTAAGTCGTCTGCGGGTCCCTGACCAGATGCAACTGGTCACTTCTCCGCAGATGGTCGACTATTTGACACATGTCGATGTATGTTAGATTAACTCATGTCATTTATTAAATTGGAGAGTTGAGTTGAACGCTCACAACATTATTTTGAAAAATACATAGCATAGCAATTTATACAACATTTACGCAAGAAACAAAACAAAGCAGCACATTGAACATATTACACATCAGAAACAATTTCGACACATTTCTTAACTAATTTTGTGAACCATAAAAGTTGACAGTTAAAGCAATGTTGTGTTGCAAGTTCTTTAGGATATCTATACATAACTTCTTATAAAATTTAAGAATTCATTTTTAAAGATTTTTTCTTTATACAAAAACTAAACCTTTGAATGATCTTAAAACAAAGTAAAAACCGAGTAAACTGAGGAACTTGATTTCAACAGTCGGTTTTTAAAACAATTATGGCAAAATATTTCATTCAACTTTACAGTAAAAGCTTTTTTCACAAAAGATCGATGTAAAATAACGCTTATGTCTTTTAAAGCATTGCTATCACAACTAAAATGCGATTCATATTTTTCATGACTTCCGTTATATTTCACGTAATTTTAAGGTAATTTTTAGGTAAATTTAAAAAGAACCGAAATAGTAGTTACTTTCTTTTAGTAATTAAAATAACTATTTAAATCTTAGTAGTCATTTAGATACAATTGTTTATGATTCTTTCGACGAAATCGAAAGGTAAAAACAAAGTTAAACACTTATTGAAAAGAAGAAATTTGAATAATTCAGTTTCAGCAGCGTTACTTACAATAGTGATAAAGGAATCGATAACCGACTGTCCTCTGACTGATTTTCAATGTTTAAGAATTTTAAAACAAGTTGTCTTCCAGATGAAAAATAGTACATTGGAAGTTTTTAAAGCACAAATGACATTTGCTTGGCTGAATATCATAAGCAATCTATATTTAAAATCGCGTATTAATTGAGCTTTTTATCTAGCAACAACGCTAAATTTGAAGTATAAACCGTTCAAATTTAACACATTTTCATTTCAGATCTCAATTTACATACAAAGTCAGTACTTGCGTGTTGGAGTTTTTAAAAAGTGGTCTGGGGATCCCTGACCAGATGCAACTAGTCTCCTCAACCCAGATAGTCGACTATTTTACACACAAGTAGTAATTTTGAAAGGATTTACATCATTTATTAATATATACATAAGATTCATTTGAGATCAAAGAACAATAATCTATATAATATATATACCACGTTCAATTTATGCACTTTACGAATAAAAATCAAAATATAATGCCTCACATTGAACATAGTATGCATCCAAAATATTTATTCCAAATTTCTAAAACTTATTGCGTGATTAACAGCTCTTATAATGCAATGAGTGCTTTTTAGTGCATCACAAAAATAAAGATTCTAGAATTATTTAAGTTACATACTTAAAAAAAATCGTATCAAGACCTTTTAGTAATATATACACAAGCTAGATTTCATCCGAAACAAGTAATCGAATTCGTACGACAAAATGAAATTTTTGCATCGATAAACCATAAGCAAAACTCTGAATCACAAGACATGTGTCTCCCACTTTTAGCAATCTGCTAAGGAATTTATCATAACAGTAACATTTCTTGCAAAAGATCACGAGTGTTATAAGTTTCTCTTTAAATATGAAGTTCTATTTACCAGCTGTTTGGTAGCTTTAGATTAATAAAATCGTAAAAACTGAAAATTTACACACAATCAAGGGTGTCTTTTAAAGACTACATCATTTTAACTAGCAAAACTCCATTTTCTTACAAAATGGTGCCCTACAAACGGTATTTAAGCACTTTATTGTATCAGTAAAATTAAATGAATTGCAAGAAAAATCAATAAAAATGTATGATTTCATTATGTTTTCTCCAAAACTTTATTTTCATAAAAACATTGCGTAATACGACAGTATAGAAATATTTCATCACAGCAGTGAAACGAAGTAAAAAAGTGCAACAATGCAACGACGTTACGATGCAGATGGCGTTTTCATTAAAATTATTTACATCGTGAAGTGAGAACATTGTGTTAAAACTAATATTTTTGTACATTATTGTAAAAAATAAGGTAGTTAACGATCGATCTTATTAAAAACCTCTAAAAGCTAATTTACATGCTTTGTGGTTTTCAAATAACGATCATTAAAAGTTGATTATTGAAAAACACGTTTCTGGGGAAAATTTTACACGAATTCGCTACAAGACATGCTTTTTGTTAATTATTTTAAATTTGGAGTTTCATATCCTTCTCTAGTATCTTACTAAGATTTAGACACAAAGGATTTCAAAAATTATGAAAAAGTGAATACATTGCTAGTGCTAAGTAAACTGCTGTTTATTGAAAGAAGTGACTTAACGAAAAAAGCTAATAATAATCGCATTAATGATTTTAAATTTTAGAAAAGCAATGAACATTTTATCACATTGTCTTGCTTAATCTAAAAACCATTATTTCACCACTAACACAGATTTCAGTAACACTTAATTTTACACAGAAATCAATACACTAGCAATTTTTTCTTTCAATTTTTACAATTGAATCATAGTTGAAAAATCAGATTAAAAAAAAAATGCAGACACGTGTTTCGGGGTTACAATTAACCAATTTTTTCATGAGTACAAACAAGTGCGCATGTTTCTGCTAATTTGTAGTTTTTTAAAGGTCGAACATGCAAAAAGTAAATTAAACGCTACAATTCCACAGATTATTTATTACAGATACGTGTTTCTATGCTGTGATTTACTCATTTTCAATGCAAAAGATTTGAGCTAATGGATAAACAGACATTTAACAAAATGCCTACTCAATAGCTTACATCTTTCGCACTTCTTAAAACCCTGAATCACTTGTCTGCAAAATTTTTCAAAAGGTTCAATAATAAGACCTTTACATGAGGCGGTTAGTAGAATCAACTTTTTCGAAAATTCGTCCGGCGTTTTTCGTTGTCTTTACACGATTCCAATTAGTTGAATCAACTTTTCTACTAATAAGCCGAATTTATTCGTGGAGCTTTTCCACAACGCTGTAAAAACTGAACTCAGTTGACTCAACTAGTTGACTCGTGTGTAGGACAAACGCTTATCAATGTCTTGATGAGTGTAATTAACTAAAAAGTTGATTACACTCATTGGGATTATGAGGGTAGCGGCACATGTGCCGCTACCGTCACTTGCCGTGACCCGACAGTCAACTATGCCTGGTGCGCCGGGCACACCAGGCATAGTTGAACGTCATGTGAAGTATGACAGGCGACTCTTTCTAGCTTCTACCTTGTGTCACTTTATGTTAACCACTCGTTCGAAGTTGATTCAATTAAGTTACCTCGTGTAAAGGAGGCCTTATCTCACAAAACATGATTTTACATTTAGCAGTTAGACATTGCCCCTAAGCCAGGGCTACAATGCAATAAAATGACATCTAAGGTAAACACACCAGTAGTGTTTTTACCTTAGGCCAGTGTTTCGGTAGTGGCCACTTCAAAGTGCAAAAAAGTTGGAAGGTAAAAAACAACAGATTCCAGGTCTTTCAATGGATTCAAAAAGTGCATCAAACGTACTGGAGGTTTTGCCTCCTGCATGTTTGAATCAATTGGGAAACCTTGAATTCTATTTTTTTCAACTATAAGCCTTGAAGTTATCACTACTGAAGCATTAGCGACTACTGGTGTTTTTACCTTACCTCCAGCTCGGTTATTCACTATCCCAGACTGATGAGATCTAACAAACGAAACTGCAGTCTCCGAATGTGATACCCGGGCTGTTCGGTATATTGCATGATTTTGCATTGTATCAGGCAGCTACATTGAAATTTAATTAAAAAAAAATATTGTCCAATTATTTAACAATTATCTAAAAAAAGTTACTTAAAAATTCATATTAGCTTAAAAACAACAGGTTCCAATAACTTATACATACTAATATAATTTGTAAACAATATTTCAAATTTAGTTTAGTGGATTTAGTGGCCGCATCATGCCACCAAATACTCATTTCATACAACTAATACCTTTTCTCACATCTAGCAGCTTTGCGCCTAGTTAGTGACTAAATAAGTACATAGGGTAACAATATCAAAAAGTTGATAAGAGTAAAGATTACTTTATAAAAAACATAGCTATTTTGCGTGTTGAAAATTATATTAAAAGTTCATTTCAATACATTAAAATTTTTAAAAAAACAATCTTATTTTTATTAACTTTAGAATTGGGCACTTGCTGTTAACGTTTTAGTACTGTCATTCAACATGACTTCTGGAAAGTGTGTAAATAATTCTAGATATTAAAAATTTTGATCTTTCATTGCTCTTCAACAATTCTTAAAACAAAGAGTTTGAAACAAGTTGAAACGTACAGTAACCAATGTGCGTACACTTGAATAATAACTTCAAGTGTACGCACATTTGTTAGTATGTAGTGGACGTCTAGCATTGAGATGAGTTGTTACCGGGTGGTATACGTTTATGATGAAATCTATGATTGGACAGTGATTATCAGGAAAGCAATGAGTGTAGATAGTACTTTGAAACTGCTTGATAGAAAAAACTAAGGCGCTTTGAAATTAGAGCAACATCAGAAACATCGTTCGTATAACTCGAAATCTTTGAGTTGTAGCGCCCAAAGCAGTTAAGGTCCACGAGAAGTTCGTTTCTCCATCGTTTCACATCACACAACATAGGAACATAAATAAAGCATTTCATTTCGAGCAGCAGCAAGTTGTAAACCATGAAGTTATGTTCTCTACTCCTCGTTACATGGTTCTAGTAGTCGACCAACCCGCCCTAGTTTTTGTCACCTTAAAAATATACTTTTAAAATCTTGGGCGCTTTTCGGTCCAACTTTATGCTCGTTGTACTGCATGATGCTGTTGTGAGTCGGCTCAATTACGCAGAAGATTTTGTAATGTCTGCTCGCAGTGCAAAGTTGAGACAATAATTTTTATAAACGTTCTCGCACGTATTTTAAGCTAAGTTGGTTTTATGGTACACATGGTTAAAAACTTCCTCATTGCTTCAGACAATACACATTACACAAATTAATGATCACTACTTTAAATCTAACCCAAGTGCTACACTAGAAGAATTCCGGGCAAGATTATAATGCAATAAATTTACTTTTACACAATGAAAAACAAAAAATATATATCCACATTTGTCTGAAAGCATCATAGAATGGGGACTATATTCTCGAAAAATGTTATGCATCAATAGACTTCTAAGACAGTCCACATTTGAAAACTCAAATGTTTTGGCAGTTTAACAGTTCCTTCTAAATCAGTTTGATTTTTCTGCAACAAGTCACACCAGTTTGAGTCCCAGTTTTGTGTTTTTTTTTTTTTTTTTAATTTTATAAATTATATAGGGATTTAAGTCCTTTCTCAATGAAGATGAATTCATATTGAATTCAAATGTGTTATGGCCGCAATACAGTTTTTGCTAGCTCTTCGCTATGTTCATCAAGGTGATCTGAAATAATTTAATAATCTGCAGAAAAGGTAGGATGGCACCACAGTTAAAGTTGTAGGCCTTCGCAAGTTCGATGTATTACAACTCTTGCAGGTATTTCATCTTTCTTATTCGAATTTACTTTCGTTCTAACAACGTTTTTCCTGATCTCATACTATTAATGTTGCAAAGAGATGTTAATCGAATCCTTAGTTTGCAGTCCTCTTGTCATTTAAAGATGCTTTATTTGATCTGCAGCAATCATAGTAATGGAAATAAGGCATGGAGTTATAGTTTTAACAGTTTTCTATATTAACGTTCATGAAGATTGCTTTCTTTTGTGCATGCTGTTCGAAAAAGGTGCCAATGCTCATCCGCTAGCTTATAGAAATTGCATAAATGGAAGTCACATTTAACTGGATATTTATGGGTTGACGACTTTTAAAGCATTTGCAACGTGGCTTCCTTCATAAATTTGCAGTCTGATAGTGGATAAGCCGTACTTTTCCGCAAATCATGCATGAGTGATAAGAAAACATGGGTCATAACGACCAGAATGGCTGTTAAGCATTTCACTGTTCTTCCATCAGCATTACCCTCTAAGTTAGGCCCTGGGCTTGTGACTTTAGAATCCCAGGATCGATACTAGCCAGTCGAAGACCCTCTGTGTAAGCTACTGGTGACAAGTGCTCTGTGAATCAGTCAGGGTCAAAGTCATCCAAGTTTGTATACAAGACAATGCCTCTGAACGGTGGATGACAGGTTGTTTGGCTCCTACATCAGAGTTACAGACGTAACGAAAGACACTTATTTCGTATTTAGTTGGGCGATATATTGTTATCGCACCGCTTGAGGCGACGCTAGTGATATACGTAATAGAGCTATACAGAAGAAAAGTTTATAGAAACACAAATGGTTGTCCAGTTTTACAGTTTCCATGTGCATATGTTTCATTGTCGTGTTTTAATACAACATTAAGCCATAGTGCTATTTTTCCATATTGCCATTTTTCAATACGGAAGTAAAGTTACTGACAAAAACTTTTATAGCTGAATATAATTTCTTTCAGTGTTTCGGAAAGTTTATTTATCGGTAGTTTATATCACCACATCAATTTAAATCAACCAGCAAGATAATTCGGGAATCTTAGCTTGATCAAATGCAACTCAATTCCATCATGCGATTGATTGAAACAAAGTTTTTTAGTTTTGCTTCAGACTCCAAGTAATCGTAAAACAGTTTTAGTGTGTTTTTTTTTTTTTAATATGGAGATCCGCAATGAAGTTATTATTCCAACAAACCACAGAAGCATAATTGATTAGAACATAGTTATACTTCATGGGGAGTTATACAACTACATTGTAACAGATCAGGAGTCCATTACGTTGTCAAAAGTCACAGCATTTAGAAAGCAATGGTTCTCATCAAAAACTCTTTCTCCAAAGTACACGGCTGTCTTTCATTGTCATATGATACCAAACATGTAGGAATAATCCGTAAAAACTGATGGAACTGACAGGTATAGAATATTGTAGAGCACAATTTTGAAGATTTTTTTTTCTGTAGAAGTTTTAAACCCCATTCCATGATACTTCAGTGCATTTAAATGGTCATGGCATCAGAAAGTATGGATTCAACAAAAGTAGTAGAATTTTAGGTCAACAGTCCGTACAAAGCTGTTTAGACTTTAGTTCTATAGATCATTATATTATGAAATTATTATTCTGAGATAATTAAGTACAGATAAAAGGCATTTTTTTAATGTTTTTGTACTGGAGTTCCACAGCATTTTAAATGATTAAGCAACAGATCACAACATAAACAATTTTAAAATATTTGATTCATAAGAGTGTGTAAACCAAAGACATGTTTATTGATCAGCAGTTTGTATTCTTATATTTAGTAAATTTGTAATTTTCTAATAATATATATATATATATATATATATATAATACAAACAGCTTCGGTTTGAATTTTTTTTTTTTTATCAGAACACCAAAAACAGTTCGCAAAATTTAAGAATTCCTTGAACTATAAGCATATGCTTAGAGATAATAAGATATCACTATACGTAAAAACTCCTTTACGAAAGTTTTACTTTAAATGCATGAACACAAAATTTGTCACAGTTACAATTTTTACAACATTTTAGACTCGTATTCAAGAACACTTTAAGAGAAAGTCCTTATTCATTTACGTTTTCACGACATTTTTACCCTATACGAGAGGCATATAAAATATTTGACTAATTTCATAGCTTATTTTTATAAAAAGCCTTTTTACAGCTTTAAAAAATACATTACAAAAAAATTTACTGTCAGCTGAATAGCATACTTATTTTTTTGTAGGGTCAATCAACAAAACATTTTGTTCTCGCTCTTGTCAAAACATTTTAAAAATTATACATTAACAATTGTCTTTTCTTAGTATGTAATTTTAAACATTTTTTTTTTTTTTTTACAATGATTCGGTCTTGATTTGACTCACAAAACCGCTACGCATCAATCTTTTTACTGAGCTTTTTTTGATTGCACATAATTTTAAATGCATTTTTCCCCAACTTTGAAATTTACTTAGTTTATTTTTGTAGTAATGCAAGTCTTTTCAATTTCAACTAACCCTAGGCATTATATTCACATCATATTTTAGGTTAAGATATTTAGATGCAAAGATTGCAGCTACAAATAAACAGCGCAATTCAATTTTAAACTTGCTTATTATGTACTTTATGTAGAATTATTACACCAAGCAAACAAATTTTTACAAAATCAAGAAAAATGAATATGTCGTTAGTTATTGAAACATAACATAGTATGCAAATAAATACCTTTGTGCTTAGTAGTTAAAACGTATACAACAACCTTCAGTCGAAATACACTATTTGAATATGCAAAAAAGCAGAAGAAAATATTATACCAGAGACGTGATGTTAAGCTTTCATCAATCAGTGCCACAACGGATTGCGTGACACGCTATCTACCAATTATGAAGCAAGTAAAACCAATAAGGCTGTTCAAATGTTAGAAACAAAAAAAAAAAAATAGCAAGAAAATGCAATTTTTGGAAGCTTTGGCTTTTTTACGTTATTTTATGCATTTAATGTATCATAAAATGCTCGACAATACACATGGTATTGATAGCAAGAAATAAGTCTAACAATGATTCATTATTTTGAAAACTCACTTTTCGTAAAAAATAAAACTTGTTCCAACTCATGTTTAACATAACCGATCGTCAAAGACTGACAAATAAATAACAAACCTACATATTTAATTTACAGCCAAAAATATCAATATTGTAAGAAACAGAATTTACAGATAAAACTTTGCATACATTACTATTACTGGAAAGATACCAAACATATGATCAACACATTTTTACAATTCTGGATAGTAAGAGCTTCGACGTGCTAAATCGCAAGACTTAATTTCACAAAATTTCTCTCCGAGCTATTTGTATTGAATTTTGGCACAGTATATTTAGGAACTTATATTACGTCCCTAAATACTTTGCAACTTTAAGATGGACTATACCTCCGTTATTCAAATTCCAATGATTGCCAATAAACAACGTTAAATACCTCCATAAAATGAATATTTAAGTAATTCAATATTTTCAAAACTTAGAATTTAAAGAGTCAATATATATATTTTTTTCTTTCAAATTAAAAAAAAAAACACACACACACACACACGTGCTTATATTGGTGTTAAATACATACATACTTTCATTGATATATTTTTGGGAACTACCACAGCTATCCACAGGAGGGAACTAGGCATTAGTACCTTTAGTCATTTTCTAGCTGTTATAATAACTATAAAATTTCTATATACCCTTTTAATTTTATGCTTATCAGTTAAAATTTTAATAAATGTTACTTAACAAAATATATTTATAGTATTTTCTGTATAATTTCTCATTTATATAAAGCTCTTTAGATAATCATACCCATTTATAAAAATCAAAAGATCTTTATAAATTTGTGCTTTCGATTTCGGAGTGTGAAGAAACTGGATTTCTTAAGTTCACTACAATATAAAATTTCCTAATAAAGTCGTATAAATTATTTTATAGCACTCATTAATAATTACTGAAATATTAGTGATTTTTCTAAGAGGGGAAATATAATTTTATAATAATTGCACGCAAAATTTTATTAATTTTGAAATTTTTGTACAGATTTCATGCGAGGAAGTTTCAAATCCAATACTCCGTTGGGTACGACTAGAAACTCGCATATGCAAGTATTTATTATTCACTGGCGGTAAAATCGGCACTTCTAAAAAAAAATGCAAAACAGACAAAAGTAATTGATCTATAAAATTTTAGTTTAAGGTTCTTACCAAAAAAATCAAACAAAGGTAGTGTAATTAATGCGAATTATTAAAAATGAAACATTTGAATTTCATAACTTAGAAAATTTTCAATCTTTAATTGCACGCTTTTAATTTAGGATCCAAAACTAACCGTAAAATTATATATGTTTTGCACAAAGTGTGGCATTGAAGAGTGAATTCGTTAAAAAGTGTAAAACTTTTTTTTTTTTTTTTTGAGCTATGCCATTATTGTCGCCGGTAAGCTATAAACAAAAACATACCATTGTGTATAAACGCTTTTAAAAAATAGAATTCAAATTAAGCAGAAAAAAAAGGGAAACAATTTAAGATTAGATACTTCCATCGTGATTTTTTTCCCTACTCGTAAGGATTTAAGTCTATGTACATTTTTCCCGTAAAGCACATTTGATCTATTTCCATGCCTTGAAAATATAAAGCATAGGTTGACATTTTTTCTAAAACAATTCAAAACGATTTAAGTTATTTTTTTCACAAGTTAGCTCATTGGAAAAGTATTGAAATTTATAAGGAACCTTCAGCATACGGTGGCACGTACTTTTGATTTTAGACTCACGCTGGAGTTTCAAGAGAAAACTGACATGTTTGGGGGGGGGGAGGGGAGAAAAATGGAATCTTGACTGAAGCTACGAAAAATTGAACGTTCGGTGAAGCTCGCAAGTATTGAACCTTTGAGGTTTTTCCATTTTTAGATCAAAAGCTCATTTATTACCAAAATACTTGTCTCCTTTTAATGATATTCATTCCAAAAGAAATTGACACCAGTCGACAATAATAGGTAGAAAGTAAGCACACTAACTGGATATTTATTTTGGTAATTGGACCAAAATCAAGAACGAACAGCGCAAGTGCATCAAAAAGAATGACTGGGAACGATTACTAAAGCTAAAGTTTTGTGGTCGCCCCTTGCCATGTGGCAAGAAAAGTAGGGAACTAAGTTGCAGTATCTGGCTTCTCTCAACCAATCTGTTATCGATTAACTTGAATGCCACTAATTAGCATTTATCTATCCAAACTGATCATTTTAGATTTAGTAGCAATTTAAAACTATTTTATATTTATATATATATATATATATATATATATATATATATATATATATATATATATATATATATATATACACCCTGACAAAGAAGTGGTTTAAGCTGTTCTTTCTGCTTCCTGCAGGTTTATTGCATTTTCTTTTTGTTATATATTTTCTCAATTTTAACGATTTATTGAATTTGAGGGTTTTTTTTTTTTTTTTTTGCTCTTCTTATTCGTATTAGTTTTGAATACTTTCAAAAGTTTGTTTAAAGTTCTAAATTTTCAAACATAATTTTGAAATAAAAGGTTTTAAATTAACTTTATTTTAATCAATAATTTAACAAAGAATAATTTCAGGTTATGAAATTATTACGTAAATTGACAAATAGACGAAGCTTAGCGAAGAGAGGGAGCTGAATCCCTCACAGATTGATATTAAGCCACACTGCATGCAAATATACATACATGCAAGTGTTAAGTGCCCCTTTCTTCCCTTCCCCCGCAAGAGAAAATGAAAATCCTAGCGCAACTAATACTAGTTGGTTGAAGTTGGAAGAAAACATTTTTTCAATTATTCAAAACTACATCGAATAGTTTGTTACATTTTGGTACGTAACGCTTCGATTTATCTAATATTTTGGCATAGGATTGCATTCTTATACATTGTTTGAAAAGATTTTTTTAATTGTTCGCTCATTTCTTAAATATTTATGTTTATTACTTATTTCTTTCAAAATTAATTTATTTCTTTGCTAGTAAGCAACCACAATAAAATCATATAATTTTTTTTATAGAAATCTTGTTCACTGTTTTTCTTTCCCTGGAGGAGTGTTCATAAATTTGAAATGTTTGGGTAACCACCTACCCCGTGGCTGCGTCCTTATGCATATTTCCCAATTTCATTACGAAAGCGAGAGTCGCATGTTTTTAGAACTGTTCTTTTAAAGTAACAGTTCAAAACCGATCATCTCAAAAAAAAAAAAAAAAAAAAAATTAGAATTTGGTTTTCTGGCTACAAGTGGGAAACTAAAAATGTGATCTTGTAACCTCTGTTCATCCTTAAAAAATACTTCGGAATTAAATATATTAACCGCAAAATAGGTTCAAGTGTATTCTAAACAAATTCTTCATTTTACCTTTTTTTTTGCTAATCTACACCATTTTTTTCCTCAAAACTAACAAGAACTACTTCAAGTCATGTGGCTACTTCAGATACAGATTTTAATGGAATAAGTCGAAGCGGGGCCTCCGCGATCCTTCTTTACGAAGAAGACTAATTGTTTTTGCATAATTATATAAGATGTGCGGAGCTAAATTGGATCAAGTCCATGAAAGACTTGATCCTCTTTAGCTTTGGCAGTAAGAGTAGAGCTTTGTGTAAATCTTCGGCATCACACTGTAGCGCGCGAACGAAAGGGTACAAAGGATGTGAGAGTATTCGACAATTTGCCTAAATAAAAGTGGGAAACTTAGAAAGCAACCCTACTGTAAAATCCTGACTCGTTTTGTTCCTTTTGTACGATGGGAAGATGTTCAAACTTCGCCGTATTATGGTCTTGCTTAATGGATATGCGTGGAGGAGATTGTAAAAAGCTGGTGGGAGACTAGAAAAAAAGAAATTCTCCAACGTTTGTAAATAAAGCGCTTAAGCTGCGGAACAACATATGTTGTGTAATTTAATAACAGTAAACTTCTAATTGACGGCAATTCTATTAACTAACACGACATTCTTTAAAGCAGAAATAAAAACGCAAATATAAAGTAAATCTGAGTTAGATGTCATATAGAACTCGGTTGATGTCAATGTTGACGACACTTGGCAAAGACACCCGAGAACATTGTAGTTTAACAGTGTTGATAACACTATGAGGTATTTAATTATGATTTTGAGATAATTAACGTTTGTGTGCATAATCTTTGAGGGAAACGAACCATTTAAAAATTTATAACGAAAAATCGTCGATGAAAGAAGGCTGACTTAATTGTAATAAAAAAGGTTTTGGTTATGATGCGTTATCCGATTTCTAAATATTTTGAATCTAGATAAACTTAAGAGATGACTGATGAATCACGGGGCTTATTTCGCTCAGAAGAGGGCAACTCTCTGAAGAGCACGAATTGATTTCATATAGAAGAGAAAGCAGGTGTACCCCAAGCCCTTTCATTGCGTAGCACTCGTGATGCTGATGTGGTTAAAGCCCCGAAGAGTATGACTTACTAAACTGCACTCATACTCTGTAAAATTATAAATGTGGGCTCTTAACATTTATTTTAATATAAAAACATTTCATTTTAACGAAGGAAAATAAATAGAACAGTGCTTAAATATTCATACTTATAAACTAAAGAAGACATTTGCTTAATAATCTTCTACTGTTTTTGTATACGTCCATTTAGTGCTGTAACTGCCGGATTATCGGTTTATTATACTTCAAAGGGATGGAACGGGCGTATCAGCAAAACGCTAGAAATAGCTTAGTGCATTTTGATTATTAGTAACCTAAAATTATATTTGCATTTGATTTATTTAACTTAAGCATTTTTATAAGTTCTTTGAGTTTTTACTTATTTGTTATTTTAGATTTTAGGTCCTCCCTATAATTGTTTTTTCTTCCACATTTTAAAATTGATTATTGCTTTTTAAAATGTGAGATTTTTCCCACTGATTCAACTTCATCCAAGTTACTGTCTCACGTTTCCTGATCGAAGGGGTTCAAGTGATGGGTTATCAGTCAGTCTATCATGCTTCTTAAATCATTAACTTAAGAAAATTTAAACTCTTACCTGTGTACAGGGAATTTTACATATGAATCACTTTACCTGTAAAAAGAAGTACCAAACATTAATACGTTGAAATTTAATGCACTTAATAGAAACGAATTTCATAAATCAAAGTTCAAGGAATTGTGAAATTATTTTTCAAAACTTTTTTTTTTTTTTTTCAAACTCCTGTTCTGTCGTTTAATACTAAAAGTTTCTAATCTGAAGTATTTTTATCAAAATAAAAGATGTTGGAGACTGCTTGTTCTTTAGTTTAATATTATCATCGGAAAAGAGTAACTACTAGAGATTGCAATACCGGACCAAAAATTCAATATCGGTACTCTGTATTTTTAAACCATGATACCGTAATACAGTTATTAATACCGGTATTTTACAATTAAAAATTTTTTTTGAAAACATTGTTTCGTTGCCACACTTCATAGTTTCGTACAAAAATTGTGTTATTCATGAAAACATACTGAGAATAAATGTAAAATGAATGAACAAATGTCATAACAAAAAATTAATATGCAACAGTAAAAAACAATGCATATATTGAATTGTGTTTAAGCCTACAACTCACTTAGTGCTTAACTTTCCAACAGTTAATAAATTACTTTAAAAAAAAAACCGCCTTCTGAAAACACCTAGGAACTAAAGAGCAAAAAATAACTGATTACACTTACGTACTATTTCCTACCCAAACATAGAATTGAAATTTATTTTACAATTCCAGTACAAAAATTAACTAAACACCGAATTATAAAATAAACACTGATTTTAATTAATATACGATGAATTATTTGAAATACCTAATTATATACGGTCTCTCCTAATTTTTAATAACTTTTTAAGGCCGGATCCTCCTATAAACTACTACCTAACGTAACTGAGAACCCACCGAATCCTGAATTAAACACTAATTTAACTAAGCACGAAATTAGTCTTTAAAACTAAACTCACTGAGTTACGTTAAGTAACTCACTTCAAAACAGACATAATAACAGACTAAACAGGTTAATAAAAATTGAGAGACCGTATATAATTAGTTAAGTATTTCAAATAATTCATTGTGTAGTAATTGAAATCAGTGTTTAAATTCGGTCTTTAGTTTAATTGATTTTTGTACTGGAATTATAACTATCATTTCTAGGTTTGGGTTGGAAATAGTACGTAAGTGTAATCAGTTATTTTTTTTCTCTTTAGTTCCTAGGTGTTTTTTGAAGGTGGCTTTTTTTTATTTAAAAGTAATTTATTTTTTGCTTTTTAGTGGTGTAAATAGCACAGCGTGTCGGTGACTTCCGACGACTGTGAAGAAAGGCTATTTAAAATGCGTAACTATGTGCACAAAAAATTGTCTTCATCATTAGTTCAACTTTATCAAAGTTTGCTTTTCGAAAGCGAATGCACGAGTCACTAAAAAAATCGTCTTAAGTTTAAATTTGTAAATTTTGAAAGTGTAATATTGTAAATAAAGTTTCGCAATACGTGTCATGTAACTCGTGATAACAGTCACATGTTTCTTCACATGGCCCCACTATAGGTGAAGATAAAAAATTCCACTAAAATGAATTTTATGTTTGCTTCAGAGAATAATTGATTCAATATTTTCATTGATTACTTTTAACAATAATTTTTTTACTACTTTCTTTAACTATAAATAAACTATATACCTTAGTTTTATGGCTTTTTTTTATCAATGGGTTTTATATTTAATTGTTTGTGAGGGAAAGTACATGAAATTTATTGTTTTTTACCCATAACTATTCCCTAAAGAACAAACAGGGTAAACCAAAGATTTGGAACCTAAGATAGACCACCCCTAAACAAAACCACTACTAAACAAAAAAAAAAAAAAAAAAAAAATCGGTTTACTAAGTGAGACGATATACAAAGTTAATAAAGTACAAATTGATTTAAATGTGAGTATGATATTTGAAGAGTTACTTCAATTTCATCAAACCTGAACTTGATTACCTTCAGACCGCTGGGGAAGTATACCGTTTCAAACAAAAAAAGAATTCTCCTTATTGGTAGTCACGGGGCGTGCACAGAAATTTTGGGGTCCGTCACAAATGACTTTTCCGGCCCCCTCTCCATATTGTAAACCCCTATGTTTCACCTTTAGTTATAACAATATTGGTCCCTCTTCACGCTCGGGCCCAGGCCAACAGGTGCCCCCCCCCCCCCCCTGTGCACGGTCCTGGGTACAGGTTTCTTCGAGTATTTATGGAACATTGTACAAGGAAAAAACAAATACGAGTTCAAAACCTCCTTTTTTTGAATCCTGCTAATTAGTATAACCCTAATTTCAAATTGAACTGGCGGCATCATGAAATAGTAAATCTAGAATATTGGTCAAATTTCTGAAATCAGACACCAGTTAAAATGTATACTATTAAATATTAATTAAATCGTGGGGGAGGGGTGTTCTGTATTCAATTCTCCCTGAATTGAACACTGAATATATTTAAAAACTGGAATATTAAATAAAGAACTTCATAGTTTAGTGCCTAAATAAAGTTATTAGTAAAGAAACTATTAAGGTAATTTATTCAACTATTAAAGTAGTAAAATATATTTAATTTACTGCTTAGCTACGTAGTAATAAATACATTAGTAACACATATAATAAAAAAATTAGCAGGCGGCGCAGCGTTGCGAAAATGGATTATCTATGTGCCGCGAGAATTAAGTATCGTTTAAGAGGAAGTCAAACCTTAGGTGCGAAAACACACCGATCACAGCATAACCACATGACCTGTGACGTGTTCCGGCCGTTGACGTAAGCTCTAGTACGTAGCCACAACGTGTGAAATTAAAAGTTTCTTGGATTTCTGCGGCACCCCTTATCAGACCCTGACCAAATTACCATGGACCATCTGGGAAGTATACCCTTCCAAACAAAAAGAATTTTTTAAATCGGTACAGTAGTCTTGGAATAATTTGAAAACATACATAAAAAGTCGCAAGCCGAAATCATAACCTCCTTTTTTGAAGGCGGTTAAAAATACTTTATTTCACGCAGGTCAGTGGAGAGGTACTGTTAAAAATGCGCGATACATCTCCTCTAATTATATAGAAATCATTCATCTTCAAATAATTCCGTCTCTTGCGTGTTATTTTTGAAAAATCCTTTTGTGTATGTTTTTTGGTGTGTATTGTGTTTATTGATTTTTTTAAAGATTGATCGCTAGCCGTAGTATTTTTCCGAGGGACGATACTTTTCGATTATTGAGATCATTTTTCTGTAGAGCAGAAGAGGTTTGTGCTTGATTTTTATTATTAGCCCTTGGGTTTGAAATTTACGATAAACTTGACTAAATTTAATCTTGTTAGTTTCTCTTCTTTGTTTTCGCGTTCTTTTCAAAATTCTTTACAATTATGTAAATAAATTAAAATTTGTTTAAAATGATTAGGCTTAAACTCGATGCAAATTTTCAAGGCTCTATATCATTTCTCAATATTACCTTGCCAAGTATAAAGCAAGACATTACAAACCAATACCGGTGACAACAATTACCATTTGTTTTACCAGCAAGAATAAGTTTTTTTTTGCCAAAATTCAGTACTGTTAAGACAAATAAAAAAAATATCATGAAGTTTTTCTGCAATTGATGGTTTGGGTAAATTATTTGTAGAACAAATATATTCGAAATTACACTCGAAATTAACTTTCACAAAAGGGAAAGTGAGTGATCACGGAAACAAAAAATAAAAACATGATGCACAAAAAGGCTATTCATCTCGCCATCTAAGTAAAACATTTTTTCAATCTTTCTGCTACTTTTCTTTAATAATATTCTATCAAATCGTGATTTTTAAGCCACATTTTTGCATCAGTAGATTGATTTCGCTTCTGTATCATGGAAAAAGAAATGTACTTTTAAAATATAAGTAGATATTTCATAAGTTAAAACTTGAAAATTATTTAATTAAAACTTTTTTTTCAGCTAATACCGAAAATACTGGTACTTTACCTCAGCAAATACCGGTATTTCGAAATTGCAAATTTGCTCGAAATACCGGTATTTGGTACACCGGTATTGTAATCACTATTAACTACTTTTTTAAGCAAGAGAAAATCCAAGTTTTAGCTATATTTTAGCTTCCAACAATTGACAATCGTGCATTTATTAGGCCTAATATTTATAGCAAACTGTTGCGTTATTATTACATTTACATAAAAGACTATTAGTCAAGTGTATTAAACAAAAGGACAAAATGTGCACTGTTTATTTTCGCCGAAAGCGGGGGAACAATCATTGAAAATATTATTTATGAAGTTTGATGACGTATTAATCATTTTATGACTTACCGACATTTATAAAAAACCTTCAAGAATCAATATATGACAGAAATATGAAAATGGATGGATACAGAGATGAATTTAAATATGAATATAAGCACTGACTGTTACAATTGTCTTAGGAGTATATGATTTAAAAAGCTGCGTAAAATTAAAAGAGAGGAAAACATTCCCTCTATTAGTTTAAACGCTTTGGGTGAGTTTTAACGCCCTTGTTTTAACACACAAAATGATTGCTTTCAAATTGCTAAAAAGGCATCATTTCCAAATACGAATACGATCATTTGGTTGCCAACCGGTGTTCCTTCTTAACAATACAAGCAGAAACTTCCAATGTAAATTAATGAATACATCCGTTTTTTCAGTTGCATGTTTTAAAAAACTCAACTAAAATGTGAGTTCTTAATTTTTACAGAGCACGAGGGAAAATATAGTATGATTCCTTACGTATAAAGTTTCATGTTAAGCAAGTTAGTTCACTTAAAAAATTGACCTAAACGTTTTTGGAACAGCTGTTAATAAGATAGTTTTAACTAGTAGCTAAATGAAAAGTAGGTTAACTAATATTTAGTCTAAATTAAAAGTAGTTGCACTGCTAGCTGACTACTAGTTTTGCCTAGTTCTAATTAAGTAGTGACGAACACAGATTAAAATTACAATCTGAATCACTTAAAAGAAAAGAAAAGGAAATAACGGAGTTAAACACCCAACGGTAAGTTTAAAAACCTAGACTGCACAACGTTTGGTAATTTTGATAAAGATTAAATTAAGATCAAAAAATATTCGGAAAGGAAAAGTTTTAAACTTATTACAACAAAGATTTAACTCACCTATTCAGGTGTAATATTCGACACCCCGACATCATCAACGGCACTATATTCTAATAACTGAAACGAAAAGTAGATAAATTTAATCATTTGCACTTTCTGAAAAATACACATTAAAAATAGAAAAATACTACAATATTAAATATCGAGCAAAGAGCTCACATTTTCAGCTGGCGGTTTTGCCTAAATTTGGGGAATAGAGGTAACCACCACTTAAATTGTGTACTCGTCAAAAGCACCACACATGAAAAATAGAAAGAAAAACAAGAAATAAAGTCTTCTACAATGTTTTGAGACATTTCCACTGCTACAGTACGAAAATAAAGTACAAAAGTCGCGCGATCGTCTTTCATGCTATTTAAAAAATATACAGGGTGTTGAGTTTTAACCTGCAAGACCTTTATTTCGGCAACCATTAGTACTAGGTACATACTTTAAATTGCCAAAATGTTCAAAATCAGATGCAGGGTTGAGATGTTGAAAGTATAAAGCCAAAAAAAAAGGGCAAAAATAGAAAATTTAACTTTTTATACGGGTCTTAGGTCCTTTAATGTATATTCAGGGAAATACTCTCCATTGAAAAATAATTTCAACACAAAAACTTTGACATTGGTACGACCAATATTCACCAAGATGAAACGCAGCGTTCTGTAACTTACACCATCTTAAACTAGCCGGCAACAACACATTTTGGGGAGAAATATAGCAATTAACAAGTGCTTAAAATAATATGTATGTGTGCATGGAGTGCGATTTTCCAAATTGATTGAGATTTTGTAGTGGTTTTGCTTATGGCATAACATTTGCATTTAGTTTTGAATTGCAATGAAAAATATAAAAACTACGTTTTTTGCTTCGACAGCCGGTCATTCTTCTGAAAGGGCGGTAAGTTTCAATCTCATCTTCTATATGGTCCCCTGAAACTATGAACTTAAATATCTCCTTGAGTTTTGGCCACAAAATTGTCAAATATTTTGTGTTACTAATATCTTTCAATGGAGATTATTTTCCTAAACATAAGGTAGGGGACCTAGGGCCCGTATAGAAATGTTAAATTTTGTATTTGACTCATTTTTAGTTTCGCTTCAAACTTTAAATATCTAAACTCGGCAACTGATTGAGCATTTTTGCAATTGGAAGTAAGCATCTAGGGCTAACGGTTGCGGAAATAGAGGTCTTGCAGGTTAAAACGAAACACCCTGTATAATCCTGTAAATGATGGCAGTGTGAAACTAAGTGCTTTATCAGTCGTTAGTTTTTTTTTTAAAAAGCTAGACAAAGTGAATGGGGGCCTGATAGTTGACACCTTCAATATTCTTGAAACTTTCATAATCTTTTACTAGGATTGTTACAGTAATAAGTGCAGCTTATTTCCTTTCAAATTTGACTTGTTGGCAATTGAATGGGGATCAAAGTTTAAGGTCGTGTGAAAAAAGAACTAAATATATAATTACATTGCTTCAAAAGCAATGAGTGAACCAAGCCAATTCTTTTAAATGTAGATACTACTTGATACATCCTAGCATAAATATTTTGGAGGTTCACTCATGGCTTTGAGGGAAAAAGTCAATTGAAAATGCTCCTTTTTTTTAAAATTTGTTTGGGCCTGGATATCTGCTAAAGCCGTGAGTAACCCTCGGAAATAAGTACATGATGAAATACTCCCCACAGTATAGTACTAAGAAAAACATAAAATGGCATAGCATTGTTTTCTCTTTGCTTAAGTAGTTAAACGGTCACAACGTCTACTTTTTTTAAATGACTAAGTTTAGAGGTCAATAACTTTGCGCTACGGGTCAACGACTTTGGGGCTTAGGTGTAGTTCTAGTCCGCATGGTCTAGTTTTAGGTCAGGGTTAGAAACTCGTAGCAACTAATCAACTTTTTCAATTACGCGGTCTCAAAATTTATAATTTTAAACAAAAAGAATCAAAGTTTTAGGTTTAATTACTCTAAAAGGTTTGAGTCAACAACTTTGAGCAAGCGCTGCAATTATACTCTAATTGGTGTAGTTTTAGACTCGGGTCAGAAAGCCATGAGATCTAATCATCTTGCTTAAACTGTTTCAAAAATGATTTCAGTGTAAAAGTATTCTCACGAGTTTACATGCGTGCTACTCAAAACCTTATAAACTAACTCACAAAAATAACTAGAACAAATTAACAGCAAAATGCACTTTAATCTCCAAAAATTTCATGCTTCCAGTGTGATTAAATTTTCTGCAACCTTTACCACAAAATGGCAATTTGTCTCAAAAAGCTGCTCCGCTATTTTGGAGCAATGTTTTTTGACGGTCCTAGATCCTGAGGATTCGGATCTTGGAAGATGAAATTTTGCATAGGCTAGTTTCAAAGACATCTCTACACATCTAAAAAACTCATTCGGGGATCATCGAGCGGGGACAATTTTAAAAAATCAGTTCATTTTACGTGGAATGACTGATATAACATTGTGACGATTCAGCTGCATCTGTCGTTTTTAACATAATAATCATAAATTAATGCGATATATTACGAAGAGGATTGCAATTGGGTAAGTGATTGAGTTTATAATTACAGTAGAATTTTGAATATACACTAATCAGCAATAATCTTTTAAAATAAAACAACTTAAGGCTCAGAAGTAAAAATATAATGTAAAACACTCACATATTTGTTAGACAATCACAAAAGCTGCTGGAGAAATGTGCATAATGTTATATTCGAGTCATTCCACGTAAGCACACTTAAGGTATCCAACTACGTTGAAAAAGCGATTTTTGACTAAAATTCACTTTTCTAAAAACTATCTCACAGGAAAGCCCCATTTTTTGAGATTATAAAACTTTTTCAATTTTTAATCTACGTGAATTAGAACTCAAGTTATAAGCGTTTGAAACTAAGTGTATGTAGAAAAAAATAACCGGAAGTTGATATACGGAAACCGGAAGTTGGCAAATTTCACTATTTTTGATAATATTTATTCCCAAATAAAGGAATTACAGATAAACAATCCTTTTTAAACTTCTATTTTTATAAATTATTTATCAATATGCCCAAAAACTTATTTGTTAGAAAAAAATGGCAACATTTCATCTCAGATAAATCTCGTCTGTTTGGTTTGTTTACATTCGATCTTGTCTCTTTTTGCTTTTGCTTTGTTCAAATTTTTATCTTTCCAGTTGATATTTAGTTGATTTTTTCAAATTAAACGACAAGTTGAGATTGATTTCGCATAATTATGGGTAAAGGAGGTAGTCGACGCTCGCGAAAGCGAAAGTTTTATGGAAATCAAAACACTCGCAAAATTTTGAAAACTGGTGCTGATATAACTACTGCAAGCAGCAGCAAGCTGCAAACTTTAGATGAATTTATTCAACCTGATAAGGTGGAATCAATATCTGGAAATCGGATTATTGATATGCAAGCATTAATTGCTGTTTTTTCTGTGTTATGCTGCCCAATATTCTTGAATGAAACGTTGTGTCTGTACGAGGATTCCAGATTTGGACTGTCATCAAATTTCACTTTGAAATGCAAACAATGTGAATTTGTGAAAGGTTTTTCTACATCAAAGAAAGTAAATAAGTTAAATGAAATCAATGCTCGTTTTGTTTATGGCCTAAGACTTATTGGAAAAGGTTGGTCTGCAGGAAAAAAGTTGTGCAGCATTTTAAACTTGCCACCTTTTCTTTCTAAATTTGCATTCAGAAGGCAAGAGAAAAAATTAGCCGAAGCTGCTGCCCATGTTGCGGACACTTCTATGAATGATGCTGCTAAAGAAGTTAGAGAGCTGAAGGGTTCCCCAAATATTATTACAAATTGTGGTGTTTCTGTGGATGGGACGGGGCTGCGTAGAGGCTTTTCATCTTTAAACGGCTGCGTTACAGCAATTTCCATTGATACCGGTAAAATCCTCGATTTTGAGGTTATGTCTCATTACTGTAGAATTTGTAACAGACTGTCAAAGAATTCCATGCCTGCAAAAAATGACGATGGGCATGATTGCTGTAATCACAAAGGATCTGCCGGAAGTATGGAGCCAGTGGGGGTATACCGCATCTTCAAAAGATCAAAAAGCGCCCGTATGTTACGATACATTGAGTATTATGGTGATGGCGACTGCAAAGCTTTCGATAGAGTTAAAAATGTATATAGAAAAAAGAAGCACACTGTCACCAAATTTGAATGCATCGGCCATATACAAAAGAGGGTTGGAGCACGTCTTCGAAAATTGAAAAAAACGGCGAAAGGCATCAGTGGTAAAGGAAAAATAACTGATAACTTTATCGATAAACTTCAAAACTATTATGGAATTTCTATCCGCAGCAACGTGGGGAACTTAGAAATAATGCAGTCAGCTATTATAGCTGCTTTTTTTCACTGTTGCTCGACCGAAAAGGATCCCAAGCATGGGCAGTGTCCAAAAGGAGCTGAAAGTTGGTGCAAGCTCCAACGAGCAAAAGCCTTAAATCAAACACACAGAGACAATTCTACTGGCCTACCCCAGAACATTATAAATATTGTTAAACCGGTTTATATGGAACTATGTGACCAACAATTATTAAAAAAGTGTTTACACGGGAAAACACAGAACGCTAATGAAGCATTTAATGGCGTTCTGTGGCAAATGATTCCGAAGGAAGTTTTTGTGGAATTACAAACTCTTCGCTTTGGTGGTTATATTGCTGTAATCAAGTTCAATACTGGATTCAAAGGTGTAATATCAGTGCTAGAAAGGTTAGGTATTACTCCTGGTCACTATACGCAAAGTGGTTCCTCGGAATTTGACAATCAGCGAATTGACGATTCAAAACGTCACTCACTGCCATCGGTAAAAAGCACTCGCAGAAAGCTTCGAGCTTCTCGAAAGAAAAAACATGTGAAAAATGAGGAAAAGGAAGGCATAAACTATAAATCTGGAGAATTTTAAGGATTTTGAACTATAATTAAATGTATAAAATTTTAAGTCTTATCTTTATTTGCGTTTTTCGAAGAATGCCATTTTCGCTCGATATTGGCTACGAAAAACATGATTCTGTAAATTCTATTCAATATTCAAGCATGAAATTTGGTATGCATATCTTGTTAGTACTTCTGAATGTAATAGACTTCAGGTTTTGCAAATGATAAATTATTTTTTGATTTATAGCCTTTTTACAAGGAAAAGATGAATAATTTTAGGGAAATTTCTCGATAAATTCACGTAATTTGTCATAAATCTTAAAATTCTTGAAATATTCCTTAACCTACGGTCTATTATATTTAGAACACACATGTAAAATAATCCAAACATGTAAAATAATCCAAACAAATTGTATAACTGTTTTTTTTTTTATATATATATACAGAGCGTTTCTCCTAACTTGTAATTTTCGGTATTTTTGACTAAAAAATCATACATTTTCAAAAAAACAATGATTTTTTTATTCTTTTTTAAGTGAAATACGTGTTTTAAGAACCTTCTGTATCTAAAAAACCATTAATATTGTTTCATAATGAAGTTTAAAAAAAAACTGCTCCGAACATAGTCGGATACCTTAATTTCTCAAATTGTCCCCGCTTGATCATCTCCGAGTTGGATAAAATTTGATAGGTGTAGAGATGCTTTTAAAACTAACCTAAGCAAATTTTCACCCTCTGAGATCCGAGCCCTAAGGATCTAGGATCTCCAAAAAATAGTGCTCCCAAATGGCCGATGATCTTTGCGAGACGAATTGTCCCGTTGTGGTTAAGGCTGCAAAAAAATATGTCTCACTGGAAGCATAAAATTTGAGAAGTTTAAAGAAGATTTAGCTGTTAATACTTCGTAGTATTTTTGTGAATTGAAACTTACTAGATTTTGTGAAACACGCATGTAAACTCGTGAAAAAGCCCTCTTTTTGAACTGAAAATAAGATTTGAGACCTAAATTAAGAATGCTGATTAGATCCCATATGTTTCTGACATGATGCTAAAACTACAATACGTAGAGTATAATTACAGTTCTTGCTTAAAGTTATTGACTCAAGCCTTTTCGAGTAATTGACCAAAACATTCTTTTTGTTTCAAATTATCAACTTTGAGGCCGCGTAATAGTACGAGATCCGGCTGCAAAATTCTGCACGCATCGAGTATAAAGTCAAAATCAAATTTTTATATTACATTATGCAAGGGGCAATGTGTTTTGGTTAGGTTGCCTAGCAAGAAGTGCCCGCAATCATTTTTTAAAATTAATATTGTTTGACATTTTGGGGTAAAAATGACGCATTTGTTATTAAAATAAACTAGACTCTATTCCAAAGAAATATGCCTAAAGAGCTTAAAAAGTTATGGTTGCCGTTGCGCAACTGGCCGCAACCTATTCGCAGCCACATGTAAAAGAGTACTATTGGTGCACATTTATGCACTCATAAAGTATAGTCATCATTTATATATCAAATTAAAGCTAACTTTTTCTAAACGCGATAAACTAAGGTTGCCTATGCAAAAATGGCCGCAAATGGGGGTTGCCAGCTGTTAAAGATTGTTTAGCTTGAAAGAGTTAGCGCCTTACAATATTCGTTCGATAGGGATGGCGATAGCCAGCTCTACGCATGTCGTTTTCAGACGAGTGAGAGCACGAGGGGGGCAAGCAAGGTCAGCTCCCCCCCCCCTCAACTTAAAAATAAAAAATATTTAGAATTAAAAATAAATAAATAATTGACGGTTGTTTTAATTTCTAAATTTCTCAAAGAGTTCAGATGTAGTGTTTAAAAGTAATACATGTTATATGTATATGGGATTTTAAATGTAACCACACAAAAACTTATTAATTTTATTTCTTTGGAGCATTTCAAATTTGCTTCTACTACTGTTTGTATCGTTGGTTGAGAACACTAACAATTGACGCATGAGCGATGACTTTAAAAACTCGTACAACCATGAGCGTATCCAGTTTAACAATGAAAGAAGAGGGGAGGGGGCAGCTGTGGGGGAGCCCTGATGGGAGGTCAGTGACCTCCCAAAAATTTTCTTATTCGGCAAATTTTGTTTCACGGTATGGCAAAAATATCATCATTCGGAAAGTCTTGCTTGACGATATGATAAAAATATTCGACAAAATTCGGAGTTCCATTTGGCGAATTATAATCATTCGGGGAAATTTGGAGTTCCATTCGGGCAATTGAGAGTTTCCACCATGGTAAAATTTTGAGTTCGGAGCGCATTTGAAAAGTGCCATCATTTGGGAAGTTGAAAGACTGGTTTTTAGCCCCCTCCCCCCACCTTTTTTATTTCAAGATTTTGGAAGCAATGAAATTCTAAAATGAGTGCGGTATTTAATTAAACTAAACAACCAATTACTTTCCCTTTTCAATGAGCTCCCAAAGAAGATGTATACACTTTCAAACTTAGAAACAAGTTACTACATACGAACTCTTTGATAAATTTAGAAATTGAAACAACCATCAATTTATTTATTTATTTTTTAATTCTAAATATTTTTTTTATTTTTGAAGCTGGGGGGGGGGGGGACCTGCCGAACTTTGCCTTCTCTGGATACGCCCATGCGTAGAGCTAGCTGGCTATCGCCTTCCCAGTCGAACAAATATTGTAAAGCGCTAACTCTTTCATTCTAAGCAATCTTAAACAGCTGGCAACCCCCACTTGCGGCCATTTTTGCATAGGCAACCTTAGTTTATCACGTTCAGAAAAAAAAAAAAACAGTTATGTTCGCGATTCCAATATATTGTCCGCAAATATTTTCCCCTCACGTACTTATATTCTCTATCATTTTGTATTCTTTTAACCTGTTTTTAAACTGATTTGGTGACTTTTTTGAAGGGTGCCCATATTTGCACCCCATTTTCTCTGGTGCTATTGTAAAAACATTTTGTAAATCGCCTTTTTTTAAAGAAATTATTGATATTAATCATTGTTACGCTTTCTCACACGTAGGATACCTGCCATAATTGTTATTGAAAGACAAAAATCTGGAATTTTTCGAATTAAAAGCAACTTTGAGTCAAAAACAAGAGGGTGCCCATATTTACCACCTTTTCCTCTAAGCTTTAATGAATTTAATTAATCACGCAGCAATGGATCGAGTAGCTTGATATCCACAATCACAAAGACATTTGGAACAAAACGCGTCAAGACACGGGAAAGTGTCATCAAAAAACAATCTTTGCTGCTCAAAACATGTCAGTTCTAAGAGAAAAGCTTTATGCTGAGTTTAAGTGTATTACATTGATGTTCGTAAACTGAGTCGAAATTTGTTACTCACTTCAACGTCTGGGTAAAGGAGAGATACTTCTTCATCCATAGCTGAATCATCAATCCAACTACCATTGCCAGTATCGAGATTGGAAGTAGATGGTTCTGCAAAAGAGGAAAACATCTTAAGTGTTTGTATGAAAGATTATACATTGACTTTTTTTTTTTTTTTTTTTTTTTGCGCCCAGAGTTAGAGAATTGATTTTAGAAATGTTTGGAGTTCCGAATCGAAATATGAATTTTTTTTTTCACAAGCAGCTCTACTTTGTTTAGTTAAGTGCTGAAGTTTTACCTAAAATGCGCAGTTTTAACTCCATTTTATACACCTCTAAAGCAAGTATAGACTTCTGAAACCAGGATTACTTGCAGCATATTTGCTCTATTTTAGAGGTGCACAGCATCGTTTTCTTTAATGATCCGTTCATCAGAGGATAGTTCATTCTTTTGATCCGTTCATTTAGCTAATTCATTTGAATGACTTCGTTCATTTTAAAAAAAGTTGCAGGTGATCTCTCTGCACGACATACTCACAAACATTCGATATATTTCATTCGATCAGCAATATTATTTGAAGGAAAGATAATTAAGTTTTTCCAAAAGTAAAAAAATGTGCGTATGAAAAAATGAATCGAAAAACTTTATTCCTGTTCAGATGCATTAAGCAATTATAGTTCATTTTATAAGATATTTTACAGTTGCGGAATGGCAAGATGTTTTCCATTCCAAAAACCACAGGTTCCATTTCAGCATTTCAAAAAATTAAGTTATTAAATTTTTCTAGCTTCAGCACTAGACTGGGCAAAAAAAAAAAAAAAAAATCTGCAAAGCACTTGGTCTTAGTGCGGAAATTTTTTTTTCGACTCCCTACCACTAATTACTGTGCAAAATTTCGTGACTCTGAGTTAATGTCTTCTGCTCTGGCAAGAGACTTGAATTTGAGATTTTTAGAAAAGCATCAAATAAAAATAAAATTTACAAAATATTTGAAATTCTGCTCAACTTGAAGCTTAAGTGCGGTGATTTTTAAACTTTCTAACACAAACTACTGAGTAAAATCTCAAGCCTGTGAGTTTTTTTTTCTGCTCTAGCAAGAGGTTTGAATTTTGAGATTTTTATATAAAATTCCTTAACCTTTTAAACGCCGTAATTCAAATTTTTAATTTTTACTCTTAATTTTTTGCTTAAATGTCTCAATTTACCTCTAGTATAGCTAACCTAAACATGTTTTGGCGAAAAAAATTTTTTAAATAGGAATTTCAGGATGTTCCCATTTGGGAACATCGGCGTTTGGAATGAAGTAAACGGGAGGATTGATCTCGAAACTTTATTACTTCGAAATGGATGAAAAAATACGAATATTTTTGTTTATTTTACATACTATTATACTCTTCTCTTCTGAATGACACTTTTTCTTCCTTATTGTCCATGGTATTGAGGGAAGCAAGATGAGCGGAGTCTTGTTTCACATTCAATGCCCGTTTTCACACGTTCTTCTGACAAACCGTACAACGTCTCTGAGCGAAGGGGACAAGATAATGGTTATCTGTTTTTAAATTCAGAACAGGAAGATGTGATTTAGGTTCAGGTCTGCTTGACACCTTCACTGAGAGTTAATATATCAGCTAGATGTTGCATTTAATCCAGAGGAAGTATTTTGAAAAATAACTGCAGAAGATCCATTGCCTGAAGCTCGGGGAATTTTTCAGTCAATTTTTCGAGTTTTTTTCCCGGAAGATTTTCTTCCAACTTAGCATATTTTCCCCACCTGGGATAGGGTTCCTGTTTCCGCTTCTTTGCTTTTGGAGTCGAGCATGAGGTTGTGTTTCCCTTTTGATATCCTGAATTGTGAAGCTGATCATCTGAACTATTTGAACCTGTATCTTCATCGCTAAACATCAAGTCAACATGGCCGCAGACATCTTTAGGATAAACTTCATTTAAGGCTTCATCGTTTATGTGTTCTTCATTACTCAGACTCGCGTGTTTATCAGGCAGCAAAATACAAAGATCATGCTCATCAAGTTCGCTGTTGGATAAGCTGTGGAAATAATCTAACGCAGCTTCTAACGTTAAAAACTTGCGAGGCATCTCTAGATTGCTGTTTATACGGAATGATGGTTCAAAAACACTAAACAGATTAAAACTACATTATTCTGAGTCTAAAAACAAAATCGTTGGTACGTATGAGACTCGCTAAAAGAAACAGAACGCACATGAGCCGAGTAATGAAATGAAATGATGAAATGAGACTGGTCAATGTTCATAAAAGGCCCTTATCTTTATCTACCCGTCAGTCACGAGATACATTTTAAAAGTGTTAAACACATACAATTCATAGAAAGTGAGTAGGGTAGAAAACAAGAATCCCAACACCGAAAATGCGATTTACTTATAATAGAGAGAATGCATGAAGGCGGGTGTGAAGGTCATATTTACAATAGAATAGTGGTGTGAAGGGCAAGCTGATTGATAAAAAATGTATGTTCGTGAATGAAAGAACCGAGCACGCATATTCAACACAAAACAGATCTTCTACAACAAAATATTTGAAATAAAGAGGAATCACACTCAAATTCCGCGACTGACTAAAATCCCCCTCAAATACCTTACTCTAAACGCCGATGTTCCCAAATGGGAACGTGTCGGTTCTTATGGAAATAACTCACAAGAAATAATAATTGGAAATATTTTGTTAAGTTGAAATAAAATATATACCCTCTGGCTACTAAATAACGCCAATAAAATATTTCTTACATCTTTTTCTTTAAAAGCAGATACAAAAAAACTTAGACAAATTCTAAGTTCAGAAATTCAGTAAATTTGACTTTAATTTCAAGATAAAGGTTAAACGTACTTTAAAAATTAAGAACACTTAAAATAAATTCATACTGTTATGTGTCATTTCAGAAAATATGACAAGTCTAAACAAATAACTAGGTTACTAAAAAAATTCACAAAAAAATGTTCCCATTTGGGAACATCGGCAGGTAAAAGGTTAAATACGAATGACACATTGCAAGTTAGTTACATACCTAGTACGCTGCAATACTTCGAATTTTTGATCACAACAATAGCATAAGACCACCAAGTGTTGAACCAGGTGTTTCCTGTCAGGATTAGGGTGAAGGGGGTCAATGACACCCCTTACTTTAAATAAAAACTAACGTTTTTTCATACAAGTCGGTGTTGTTTTGTAGTTTGTAATGAAATTTCATGGAGTTCACACCCTTTATTCTTTCCTCCTTTGAAAATATCAAAATAACGGGCCTGTTTTGAACTGAAATAGGCTGTATTTCTTTGTTTATGCTTGGAAAATAAGGAAGTCACGTTGTTTAAATATTTGATAAAAGTTGTCTGTTGTACCTTATGCATATTTCAATTTGGAGCAAAAGCTTCGCAGACCCCTCCAGTGGGCTGTTTCCCTTTTACATTAATAAACTCTCATTGCGGTATCACTTCCACTTTGTTGATGGTTCAACGTCAAGCTCCAAATCTTACTTCAGCAAATTTAGAAAAAGATTGTGAGACTAAAAAGCGCCCTATAGTTGTTTTAAGCCATTATAATGCAAATTGACCCGACGATATTGTGTTAAGGCCAACAATATTTGTTATTAATATCACATGACATGAAGTAAGGCGTTTTATTTCACTTTTCCTAACAGCGATCTGGGTGCGCTAAATATCTCTCTGTCAGAAAATAGCTAATAGAATATTGAGATTGTACACCTCCGCTATAAAACCACCAACTAAGTTTCAAATTTTGGTCAAATTTATTAATGTACGTTCTCCAATCACTCTATTAGAGACGAAGCTAAACATGCGTGGGAATTCTTCGTGCATCAAGATACTTGCCAAAAAAAGGTGTCGGTGTAATTGATTCCAACCATTGCTCGAAAAAGTACATTTAGTTCTAATAATGCATAGTTAACAAGTTTTATTAGTAATTTTATAATTTTTCTTCTTCAATGAATAGAAAGCAATGTCCCAAATGAAAGTCTAATTTCCTGCTTATTTCTCAGAGAGTTTTTCTCACCGTATAAAAACATTGATTTTTAATCGAACTCGTTCTTACATGCGGTTAGATTATTATAAAAGTCCTTGTAAAATTTTAATCTATACCCACCTCAACAGACACGATTAAAAAAATATTTTTGTGCATTGAAATTCAGATCTCTTACCAGAGCAGAGGAAATTAACCCAGAGATAGGAAAACGTTCATGTGTTAAGAGTCGACAAAATTAAAAATAGGGCCGTTATTACAAATTTTTCGAGGGGGATAAAGGGTGTGAACTCTATGAATTTTTATCGGTAAACCACAAAATCATGCCCACTTATACGTAAAATCGTTAGTTCTTTTAAAGTAAGAGGGGGGCATTGACCAGCTTTACCCTAACCCTGAAAGGAAACACCTGGTTCAAGGGGTGGCCTTATGTCGATGTGATTAGAAATTGGAAGTATTGCAGCGTATTAGGTATCTCATCAAAAACAACCCTGTTGTAAAAAATTTCCCCCCAAGAAAACCTTTAACTTTTCCGCACAAAAAAGAAGGCCTTCCTAAAACCAAAACCCTCAGCCTTAAAAAGTTACATCTAGTTGGCGCGCCAAGTATCTGCCAAACTATGATCCTCCCTCTCCTCTTTCCTCACACCTACTTCCATTAGAACCTCCTCCCACCTTCAACTCCTCAGAAATTTGGATTGATCCTTTAAATTGTTTATCTTATTCGGCGGGAAGCTTTTTGCTTACCAAGCAACCACTTCACTTTGAAACGCTTCCCGCCAAACAAGATAAACAATTTAAAAGATCTATCCATATTTCTGAGGAGTTGAAGGTGGGAGGAGGTTCTAATGGAAGTAGCTGTGATGAAAGAGAAGAGGGAGGATAATAGTTTGGCAGATACTTTGCGTGCCAACTAGATATCATAACTTTTTAAGACAGAGCGTTTTTGGAAGAAGGCCTTTTTTGTGCGGAAAAGTTGAAGGTTTTCTTGGAGGGGAAATTCTTACAACAGTTGTTTTTGATGATATGAGATTTAGATAATTTTTTTTTTCCATGCTCTAAAAAGTTATTGCACACACATTATACTAAACAATTTTTTTTAAGCACATGGTAGGCGCAGAAGAACGTCTGGATTCCAAAAGTCACTTTTGGAAGTATTACACACATTAAACCGACTGATATACGAGATATTATACATTTAATACATTTATATTTATATGTTTTTACATGTTTGTTGTTATAATATTAATACATTTATATTTATATGTTTTTTTTTCAGTTACAATTGTTCAATGTGCGAGTCTCGTAACACACAGCAAACAATGAATTTGTAATCCATTTCGAGTCACGTGCTGTGAGATTTTATTTTTGGAGTTTTTTCAAAAGAACTTTTTATCAATCAACAATGTCAAAATCATAAGAAAGTATTTGCACACTAGGGTGCATCGAAAGTTTAGAAACTCAAAATGTCAAGGTGATAAAAAGTTGCTTTTGAGACCAACATGTCACAAAAAACTTAATAAAAAATATTAGTTATCCTGCACGAGACCTGAAATTTAGAACTTTCTACAAAAAAATGCTGTTTTCGGTATATTTTTTAACTTTTTTTTAAAGTTCAAATGGACTGCCGTAAACAATGAAGTCGGACATTGTAAAGACTTGGCTCCTATAATACTTAGCTCTTGTAATACTTAGGTCTTCATTGTACTCAAAAATAAGGATTTTTCAAAGTAATTTTTTTTCACTATAAACAGGCTAACTGCATTGGGAGGCATGAAAAATTCTGACGCTATTTCTGCAGGTTCTTATAAAACTTTCTCCTTAATCCAAACGTGACCACCGTTTTCTCCACGTCACTCACCACTTTTTGGAGAAGTTGCCTCCGATTTTTTTCAGTTTTCGGCAATTTTATTGCCATTATTTTGATTTGGAGGAATACAGAGCATTATAGTAACCCAGACACACGATTACGTACCAAACGATATTTTGCGACTTTATAAATACTCTACAATTGGTGTACGGAATTCGAGAAAATTACTAATGGAAGTATAAAGCAGCCCTCTCTAAAAAGCTTCTATTTGACATTGAAATTTAATATTTTGAATATCAATCCTGCGGGAACCCGGGACTTCTTATAATCCCAAAATTCAGGGGGATCGAGGTCGGCACGGGATTCGAAACGCTAAAGAAAACTCAACACAAGAACCAGAAATATAAATTAGTTATATTGTAGACTCATCTAATTTTTAATCTTTATTATATCCGCCGATGTTAATTTTCTTTACTGAAGATCTATGGTGCGATTCGAATGCTATGGTTGACGTTTCCAAGATTTTTTTTTTCTTCAATATTTTTACAACGCGTACGTTTTTTTTTTTTTTTGGATTCGAAGCTAACATGAGTGAGGCTGATGATCTGGTTTTACACCGAAAAATAAATGAAAAAAGTAAAAAATCCCATAAAGTTATTTTTAAATGATTTTTTAAAATCTTTTAGGGGGACCTCCCCCCCTCAAGTCTCCTTGCTACAAGCTTGTCTTTAAACTTGATCTCTCTAACCATTCAGAGGATGTTAACTGTTAATTTAACGTACTGCTCCCCTCCAAATCAAAATGGCAATGCAATTATCGAAAACGGAAAATAGGGGTGCTTTATTTTCAAACGTGGTTTGCGATGAGGGTAAACTGAGTTTCTATTTGGATCCAGGAAATCCTTTTGCAAAATAATTAGCAGGAATAGTGTCCGAAACATTTTTCATTTTACTTGTAAAATTCCTTAGTTTTTAAGGGCTAACCTTTGGTTATGGAAATAAACGTGCGAGTTATTATTTACAGGGTTTGGTCATTAGTCATGCAGAAAACGTTATTGATCTGGGTATCTTTATAAATCAGGACTTCCAGTTTAGTCATTTAGTCAACAGTGCAGCATTGTAAGTAACAAAGTCAACAGAATGCTTGGGTTTATCAATAGATTTCGAACAAATCTAAGAAGGTTCTTATACCTTTATATAGGAGTTTAGTAAGAACTCACTTGAAGTACGCTGTTCAGTTTTGGTCTTTTTATCTCAGGAAAGATATTTTTGTATTGGAAAGAGTTCAAAGAATTGTTACTAGACTAGTAAGTGAACTTTCAGATTTAGGCTATGATAACAGACTTAATAGGCTTAATATGTATAGCCTGGAGCAAAGAATCCGAGTGGACATGATTCAGTTGTTCAAATTTATCAAAATAAAAGATATTAACGGGTTAATTTTTTTCATTGAAAGTAGGACGAGGGGTCATTGTTTTAAGCTATTCAAATCGCAGGCTAACCTGGAAATTAGAAAAAATTACTTCTTTCCGGAAGAGGTAGTAATGAGCAAGCGGGTAAATAGCTTTAAGAGAGCCATTGATCTTGATTGGGGACTTATAAACTGACTAGGACCAGTCTAACTGGGCCCAGAGCGTGTTTCTAATCGTGACATTTGTATTACTATGCGGGAGATCTAAATATTGCATAAGAATAAAAGTTTATTTTTTTCAACAATGTTTGATTTCAACGTTTACAGCAGTTAACATTTTATTTCTAATTTCATTAATTTAAAAAATATACAGAAAAGAGAATATTTTTTTGTAAAAAAATACAAAATTTTCAAGACTTTATACGGAATGGCCATTTTTTTAATAATGTGGGTCTGTAGCAAGATCTTTTTATCCAACTTGACATTTTGAATTAAAAAAAAAAATATTTTTGATACACCCTATTTTACATTATTAAAAACTTATGCAAGGATGCTAAAATATTGTGAAAACATTACGAACTGCTGAAGCGTGAGGCCGAGCAACGGGCCTCGTGCAACTTTTTAATTTTACAGAACACAGCATTTAGCCTGCTGTCGTAAAAATTTGTGACGTGAAAAGCAGTTCTCTTCAAAACCAAGGTTTCAGCTCTGTTGACATTTCAAAGCAACTAAATCAGATTAGAGAAAGGAGATACAAATTCCAAAGTTGCACTAAAAACCAATCTTGACTGAAATTGCGCGAGTCCCGTTGTTCGACCGCACGCTTAAATTGAGTGATCCTACAGAATGTGTCGAAAAAAACTGAACTGAAGAAAAGAAGTTTTTCGCGCAACGAAACACTTACACACTTAACACGTGTAAAAAAAAATCCTTTCAGGGCTTCGCTTGAGTTTTGTATTAATTAAAAATATTCATTCACCACCCATTTTACTAACATCTGTAAAAAAATTCAAAAGTTTAAGATATTAAAATCTGATCTTTTCTGTGCTAATCCTGTATTTATATTTTTCATGACCAAACAATTACTATACGAACAAGTGTTTTAATTCGAAACTATTAATATTTATTTTATTCTTTCGCAGTTCATGATCATTCTTTATATGGAGAAGCTATAATATCTTTGTATTCTGACTCGATTAGGGAAGGAGTTTAAGTTGAAGATTTACGTTTTTGAAATATAGAGAATCACTTATAAAAATAATACAGGAGACCTCTAAGTTTCAGAGCTATACCCTCCAAAAAGTGCGTAGAAATTTTTCAATTAAACTTTTATTCTAATTTAAAGAAATGCTGGAACCAGTGAATTCACATCTATAAGTAAAAATCAAACCAACTTACGATAAATGACGCCATCTGTGCTTAATGCTGGTCTAGTCGATGTACGCCGTCTTGGGTCCTTGGGTGAAATCTGGCGGAATTGATGGGGATGTTTTCTTTTAGATGGTGAGTTTGGTGGAGAAGATGAGCTGGAGGATTGTCTGCGAGATGGAGGGCTTGAATGATGAGGGCTATGGGATGGGCTTAAGGTGGATATTTGTTGTACAAAAATCTTCAGTTTTTTATTTTCTCTTTCTATTTTTTTGCCTGTTTTGATGGACATTTTTGAGACTGATTCACCTTCAGAAATTATCCCTTTTACGTAGTCTAAATATTTTTTGCTTGGTCTTTTACTTTTTTTTTCTGCTGGATGGAGATGGATCATAGCTTAGTATGGATGGTGGCCTTGATACTCTGGGTGATCTTCTTGGCGACAATGAAGGTGCAGGGGACAAAGGAGGGGTCGAGGGCTGGGGCTGTGATGAAGATGGTCCCTGGATGGCTTCTTGAGGTTGCTCTTGAGCAACTTGTTCAGTCTCTTCTTGCCTATGCGAATTTTCATTTTCGACAGAAGCTGAAAAAAGAAAACTTACGAATGATAAATGAACTTATGAAAATATTTTGATGAAACTTATGAAAAATAAAATTTTTTCCCAGGAGCGTTTCGACCACAATTTTGAATATAAGCGTTTTATATAAAGGGCTTAAAACCTAATAAGGTTGACATTGAAATATATCATTTCAATAAGGTATTTTTTTACAAAAATGCACTTCACAGAAAAAAAGAAACAAAACTAAGCATATTTCGTCCTGTATTTGAATTTCCCTGATTGAGTAGGTGAGAGCAAAGGCTATATAACAATAACCTGACTAGCTCCCACCACTCAGCAAAGAACTTAATTTAGGGTCAGTTTGTAACATAAGATATAGCAAAAGTAAATACATAATCGTACAAAAAACACAAACACAGCACAAATAATGCAAAAAAGTATGTCAAAATTCATAACAAACTCATGGTACACTATAACAAATAGTGATGTTCCGGATATCCGTATCTGCAGATATCCGAGGGAAAATAGAGATCTGTATCCGTATCCGTTATTTTTTTGACGGATATTAAAAGGATCATTTCAATTCTAAATTTTTTTAAATATTTGAATAAAAGGAGAAAAAAGCTCAATTATTTAACATTTTAACCTGCTGTCAGTTCATTTGTGTTAACAAATGTGTGATGTGTGTTCTGACCCGCGAAATTCATCTTAATATGAGGTCGGCTCTCTGGGACACGTTTCATTTTTTTAAATTTAATATTAGTTTTTGTTATTGATTTCAGGTTTCTGTTATTCTTCATTTTTGTTTTTCTCGGCATCCTTTAAAAAAGTGAGAATAAATTCTCTATTTACTGTTTGTAAATGTGTTCCCGGCTCTGTATTTCGTCGGTCGGAGAAGTTTGGCGTAATGGGTCACCGTTGCATTTATGCTGAAATAAAATGGGAAAAATTATTTCTAGCCTGCCCAGTAGCAGCTTTACACTCTTGCTTCTGTATCCTACATCTACCGAGTAAGATAAAAATAATTTTCACATTCTATCTAAGCATTAGTGCAGCTCTGATCCATTCCTTCCAACTCGTTAATTTTAACGGAGATTTCTTTAAAGAGTAAATCATAGTCTTGATTATATTTCTGCCGCAGTTGACATTTTTTGAAGAAACTTAGAGCGTTTGTTCTTAGGCTACAGTTTTTTTTATCTTGCAGCAATGACGGATGCCGTAGCGGTCAGAAATCATAACAACGAAGACTAAGTTTTTTGTATCTTCTCATCCTGGATTGTGTGTGATTGCTGGTGAGTGTTTAAATTTTTACTTCAAATAATTACTTTTTGAATTCTGTAACGATGATTGCTGCTTAAAATTAAGTTTTTATCTAGTTTGAACATTTAATTTCCCACAGACCTTTGTTTAAACTTTAAAACATCGTGACAAGTTTTTAAAATTCAAAAACTTCTAATAATATTTAAAACTTTTGTTTGCTAAGGGGATATTTTACAAAATTGTCTCGAATAACTAAGTAATTGTTAGATGGGACACCATTGAGTCTTGATTGTTTTATTGTTAATGAAGAATATTTTCTGCCTATATGTAAGATCAATATAAAGATATTGCTTATTACTTAAAATACTACTGTTTTTAATTATTTTTTTTTATTAATTTATTTTAATTTCTATGAATAACAACTATGTCTGTATAAACTTGCTTCTTGCAATTGATTAGATTTCAATTAACAAGTTAAAGCATCTAGTTTTAGTTAACTACTTGGGTTTTCAAGAAAACAATTTTAAATATTGATTCTCCCCCCCCCCCCCCTCTTTCAAACTTTTAAATGCTTGTTATCTACATTAATGAATAATAATACACATTTTTTTAAAGAAATGAATATAAAAAATATGTATCAATCATTTAAAAAAAAAGCATTATTTTGAGAAATTTGAATCATATTATTCTAAGCACTTTATTTAACATTCCAGATGCTGTCCACTTTGAACACTCTCAGCACTGGAACCTTCCAAAGTGAGCCGGAGAATTTATTGATGGAATGCGGATTCAACTGTGCAACTGAGTGAACAGAACTCCTTGAACAGAAAGGGAATTTCGCCGCGAAAATGCAAATTGTAAGTATAAAACATGTTGTTTTACGTATGCATTAGGGCTGGGCGTTGGATTGATACATCGCCAAAACCCAGTGTAAATCCTGCATTGTTAAATCGGTTTCTAATTTTTCTCTTAACCAATGCATTGGTTCCGCACTGACTGCAAATCGAAGTGCCAATGTACGGACACCGGTCTACGATCATTGCCGTTATAATATCTTTATTGTTTGAAAGCGCCGCTGGAAGCGGCACCCTGATGGGAGGTCACTGTGAACTACCAATTGTGTTCTACGTCGACAATTTTTTCTGATGATTCTGTAAATTTGGACACTTCACTGCAAAACTGTTTAAAAATTTTAAATAGATGTTTAATGTCTCTTCTCATTATATGCACGTTTGTGCTCATGCTCGTATTTTATCATTCGGTAAAATTCAGAGTATTGTTCGACAAATTAAAAAATCATCTCTTCCCGAACATTTAAAAGCGGGGTTGTCTGTAAAGAAGTATAATAAGAGAACGAACAACTTTCACTTTTCCCAAAACTTGTAGTAAATGCAATTGTTTTTAAAAACCTTTTTGCAAAAAATATATTGATGAACAAAGTTGATCAGATAATCACTCTACAATTGGCGAGATACATAATTATCATAACGTGGAACCGTAACATGGGTACAAGCCAACTGACAAGAAAATTCATTGTACATTATTTGTAAATATAACAGGCGAACCAGAAGACCTTTTAATTTTTCTATTACGGGGAAAGCCGTGCGAGTACCACTAGTAATTGAATAAAATATTTCATTTTTCACTTTGCTCCATGAAAAAAAAGTTGAAAATTTCCACTTTTTTTTTGAAACTGCAAATTTACTGCCAAAATTAAAAAATACAGTTTCAATGTTAGTTTTATTTTAAATAGAATGTTCTTTCTTTACTTACTATAATTTTCAAAATAAATTTCTAATTTTTTTCATTTTGAAAAAGCTCAGTCATCTTAACTATTTCACTTTGCCCCACATTACCCTACTCAGCACAAATGGCTGGCTGTTTATCAGTTACTAGATTACTATGAATTATAACGACAAAATTTACACACATGAAAATTTTCTGCTTTAAGTCTAACAAAAGTAATTTTTAATTATTGCAGTGTAATCTAATTTTAACGACGTAGCTGCTTTAGCAAATAAAACTCATAAGGCAGACAGCCTATCCTAACCCAACACACTTCACAATTTGTTCTAAAATGCAGAATATCTGTAAACAGAATTCAATGATAATTTAAAGAGTAACTGATGTTAAACGAAACTCCTTCCACTTGCGGAAGGATATACTTTAAGTTTAAAGACCCAATTGGCCCTGAGAAATAAAGCCTAACAATATTTTACTATTTTAAAAATAAATTTATGAAAAAAAAAAGTTTCCATGAAAAGTTTTTCAGGTATATATTAAGTCAGAATCGGAATAATATAATTTTTACAGTTTTATGTGGGGAGGGGTTAAGGCGACCAAACTAAGAAGGACTAGCCTTGGCTCTTGTTGACCTGAGTTCAACTATAACATATTGTTACAAATCCTGTAAATAGTAATTATTGTAGTAACGTAACCTGTAAATAGTTTCCCGTAATGAATATACAACCCCTTTTTCATATGGCTAAAATATACGACCCCTATTCCCTTTTTGTTCATTGATAAAATTTGATAACGGTCAACGCATTTCGAGAAGCGTGTGGAATATTTGAGAAAATTCTTTTCGGTGTATTTAAGCCGTTAGCGATGGATAAACAGTTGAGTTTCGATTCAGATTTCGAACGGAGAGCATTTTGCTCTGTTTATAGCGAGGCATTTCGCTGTGTTGTTTTCGTATTTGGAAGTAAATACATGTGTAAACGTTGAGTTTACGGTGTTGTATGATAATTGCTTAATTGCTGATGAATAATTTAGCAGTTGTTGAAGATCTTTCCTGTACATAGTGTAAATAAATTTCCTGTGTTTTTATCAAGAACTGTGTCTTCATTTCAAGAAAGTGGAAGTCGCACCGAATCCGTTACAATTGGCGCCCAACGTGGGGCTACTTCAGGACTTTCTTGCAGTAAGTGTGACTTTGGACATTTTTTCATAAAGACTTTTTAAATTTGAACTTTATTTTTATGGTGATTACTCGCGCAATGGATGAACAATTAAAACAACTGCTTGATGCAATCAATGCCGTGAAAAGTGACTTGACCGAAAGTTTGGCGGCTAATCAAGAACAATTAAAAAATGATATGGCGACTAACCAAGAACAATTAAAAAATGAATTGGCGACTAACCAAGAACAATTGAAAAATGAATTGGCGACTAACCAAGAACAATTGAAAAATGAATTGGCGACTAACCAAGAACAGTTAAATAGTGATTTAACTGCTAAAATTACTACAAGTCAAGATGAAATAAAAGGGGACCTAACGTCGATGAAAACCATGATGGAGAATCAACTAACCGCAATGGGAGATAAAGTTGAGGCTCTGGAAGAAAAATTTGATACTGTGGAAGAGCGTATCGCCAATGTGGAAAATAAGTTGGAAGAAGAAGACAAGAAATTTACTCTACTTAAAGAAGAGATCTTTAAGGACGTGGAAAGGAGACTGGCGACCGCGGAAAGCAGCTCTGTACAGTTTGGCGCTCCCACATCGGTTGCTCGACCGTCCATTAAACTTGCCACATTTGATGGGAAAACTTCGTGGCAGGTTTACAAAACTCAATTCATGATAGTGGCGGAAGCGAACGGATGGGACTCTGCTACCAAGGCCTGTCATCTTGCAGCATCCCTGAGAGGTGACGCAGCGGACATTCTCCAGACCCTTCCGGACAGCCAGCGCCTGGATTTCGCCGCCCTCACAGCTGCGTTGGAGCTTCGCTTCGGTGAGAAGTGCCAGAAAGATTTCAGCCGACTCCAGTTGAAGTCCCGTTTCCAGAAAACCGGGGAAACCCTGCAAGAGCTAGCGGCGGACGTCGAGAGACTGTCTCATCTTGCTTTTTGCGACTGTCCTGCGGATGTTCGGGACAACCTGGCACTCAACTACTTCATCGACGGAGTTCGGAATCCTGAGATCCAGAAGGCCCTCCGGATGGCGAATGTAAACGACTTGAAATCCGCTTTGATGTATGCGATGAGATACGAGGCCGCCCAAGAAGCAACCCGTGTGGATCGCCATTTAATCCGGACTCAAGCTGATGAGTCTGATTCCAGGTCGTCCCACCTCGCTGAACTTGAGAGACAACTCGGTGACTTGACAAGACATTTGAGCAGCATAACAGCCCAAAAGAAACAAGAGCAGAAGTGCTGGAAATGCGGTAGTGAAGGACACCTGCGAAGGAGTTGTCCGGCTCGCCAAGCTACGCGAGGGAAGGAAATCATCACCACTAAAGCTCTGCAGATTTCCTCTTCTAGTAGTGGCAGTGATGGACTTTTCATTTACGCACATGTAAATGGGAACCCCTGCAGACTGATTGTTGACACTGGAGCCAATGTAACAATCATTAGGACAGGTGTGGCTCGTGAATTTGGATTGAAACTGCTGTGGACATCGCCACGCGTAAGTCTCCAGACTGTGACAGGTGACAAAATTGAGATTGACGGCAAAGTGGACTTGGAAATAGTGTTTGGGAATGCCACCTACCATCATACGGCATTCGTCGCTAATATCACGGACCCCTTCATTCTCGGATTGGACTTTTTGAAGAAATATGACTTCACTCTCGACTTCAAGACTAATGAGCTGCACTCGATGAGAGAAGACATAGCCGTTTTCCCTGCAGAATGTGATGTAAAATCCGCTCATCAAATAATAGCCCAAACAGATATATCGATTCCCTCAAGGTCAGAATCATTAATACCTGGCTCCCTTGCAGAAAGCAATAGTTTTCGATTTGGACTCATTGAATACCCTAACCTAAGCAAAAGCCTAAAAGGAGTGCTGGTGGCATCTACGCTTGTGGACCTTTCTAAGGATGTAATTCCTGTAAGAGTCGCCAACGTGAGTGAAAGGCCAAGGAATATTCGGAAAGGTGAAGTGTTAGCAACTTGTACTCCAGTAAACTGCATCATTAGAAGAATCAATTCCCCCGAGACTGTGTCTTCTGAGTCCTTGACATCGAAGTTAATTGGGAGTGCACCCTTATCGAAGGATCAAAGAACTGCTGCGGAACAATTGGTGGACGACTTCAAGCATCTGTTTTCATCTACATCGGAGGATGTGGGCCGGACGAATTTAACGCAGCATAGGATCTACACTGGAGAACACCCCCCTATTAAACAGCATCCAAGACGACTACCGTTCGCCAAGAAGGAAGAGGTCGAGACCCTCCTGAAAGAGATGAAGGAGAATGATGTAATCGAACCCTCATCCAGTCCTTGGGCCTCTCCCATCGTCTTGGTCCGAAAGAAAGATGGCTCCACCAGATTTTGTGTCGATTACCTACGGCTGAATGAAATCACCAAGAAAGACAGCTACCCTCTTCCACGGATAGACGACACCTTGGACACTCTTTCCGGACACAAGTGGTTTTCGACCCTGGACTTGAAGAGCGGCTACTGGCAGGTTGAGATACACCCTGATGACCGAGAAAAGACAGCGTTTACAACTGGACAAGGCTTATGGCAGTTTAAAGTGATGCCCTTCGGCCTCTGCAATGCACCAGCTACTTTCGAGCGTCTTATGGAGACAGTGTTAAGAGGACTTTCCTACGAATCCTGTCTGGTCTACTTAGACGATATCATCATCGTGGGACGCAGCTTCGAAGAACATCTGGCAAATCTTAGGAAGGTGCTGCAAAAGCTTAAGGAAGCCAATCTGAAGTTAAGCCCGTCCAAATGTAATTTGTTCCGCCGGGAAGTGAACTACCTTGGTCACATCATCTCTTCTGAGGGTGTGCAAACCGATCCAGAGGAGGTATCTGCGGTCAGGAGTTGGAGTCGTCCCGAAAACATCCATCAGTTGCGAAGTTTCCTGGGGCTCTGCACGTACTACAGGAAGTTTGTGAAGGGTTTTTCCAACATTGCACGACCTTTGCATAAGCTGACGGAGAGCAAGCAAAAGTTCGAATGGTCCAAAGAATGCGAAGATGCATTTCTACGACTGAAGGAGGCTTTAACATCAACGCCTATCCTCGCCTATCCTCAGCCTGAAAAATCCTTCATCCTGGACACTGATGCGAGCAACGAGGGCATCGGAGCTGTTTTATCCCAAGAAATTGACGGAAATGAACATGTCATCGCTTACTGGAGCAAATGCTTATCAAAGTCGGAGCGAAATTACTGCGTCACCAGAAAGGAGTTACTGGCCATAGTGAAAGCTGTAGAACACTTCCATCATTACCTCTACGGCCGAAAATTTCTGCTTCGGACAGATCATGCCTCATTAACTTGGCTTTTGAACTTCAAAAATCCGGAAGGCCAGATAGCCAGATGGATACAGCGGCTCCAGGAATATGACATGGAGATCAAGCATCGAAAAGGGTTATCTCACGGTAATGCTGACGCTTTATCAAGGAGACCCTGTCCTGAGAACTGCCACTATTGTTCCCGAATTGAGAAACAGTATGGAACGACTAGCCCTACCGCCTATCAGGTGACAGTGACTCCAACATCATCAGAACCTGATCCATGGAGTGATGACCAAGTTCGAAAAGATCAACTTGAAGACCCCGACATAAAACCAATTTTAGAGTTCATGGAAAGTGACAGTCGACGCCCTAGCTGGCAGGACGTTTTCATCTTCAGTCCTGCAACAAAAAGATACTGGGCTTTATGGAACTCACTCCATTTACGGAACGGCGTGCTACACCGGAAATGGGAATCTGACGACGGCAAAACATCTAGCTGGCAGTTACTACTTCCCCGATCAAGGATTTCAGATGTTCTGAAAGAAATACATAGTAGTGCGACTGGAGGACATGTTGGTGTCTTGAAAACCCTCAATAAAGTTCGGGAGCGCTTCTTCTGGAGCAAGGCGAAGGATGACGTGGAGAAGTGGTGCCATTCTTGTGACGCCTGTGCTGCTCGTAAAGGACCGAAGAAGAGAAGCAGAGGGAAGCTACATCTGTACAACGTTGGAGCTCCTTTCGAACGAATTGGGATCGACATCCTGGGTCCTCTACCAAGAACTGCTGATGGGAACAAATACATTCTTGTTTCCATCGACTACTTCACCAAATGGCCGGAAGCATATCCCATTCCAGATCAAGAGGCTACCACCGTAGCAGAGACTCTAGTCCAACATTGGATCTCGAGATATGGAACACCTTTGCAGATTCATTCCGATCAAGGGAGGAATTTCATCTCTGCTGTGTTTAAGGGCCTATGTCAAATTCTTGGAATTGAGAAAACTAGGACAACACCACTACACCCACAATCGGACGGCATGGTGGAGAGATTTAACCGCACAATCCTGAACAATCTCTCACTTATGGTCTCCAGAAATCAACAGGATTGGGACAAGAAGCTACCTTTGTTCCTGCTGGCCTACCGCAGTGCTGTCCACGAGACTACCAGATATGCCCCATCTCAGATGCTCTTCGGACGAGAGCTTCGGCTACCTTGTGATCTCGTCTTCGGTCGTCCTCCGGATGCGCCTTCATCGCCTGAGGAGTACATCCAGGATCTCCAGGCCCGGTTGGAAGACGTTCATAACTTCGCACGAGAGCGAATCAACATCGCGGCGGAGAAGATGAAGACCCGATACGACACAAGGTCTACTGGACATGAATTCAACGAAGGCGACAAGGTTTGGTTATGGAACCCCATCCGACGGAAAGGTCTGTCACCCAAATTGCAGTCGCATTGGGATGGACCCTACAAAGTCCTTAACCGACTAAATGACGTCGTAGTGAGGATCCAAAAATCACCTAATGCAAAACCTAGGGTTGTACATTATGATCGGTTAGCCCCATACTATGGCCATAGTTCATGAGTATTACGTAAACAACCATGGTTGATAACATAAAAGTTGTAGATAATTTTTTTTGCTTATAATGTTTAGTAATATTTCTTGTTATTATTGTGTTTCCTATGCATTATTGGTTATTATTTAATGTGTGTATTTGTGAACATGTGATAGAAGTTTGGCACCCTTTCTGGGGATTGTACTGCCCGGGACGTGCAGTCCTTAGGAAGGGGGCAATGTTACAAATCCTGTAAATAGTAATTATTGTAGTAACGTAACCTGTAAATAGTTTCCCGTAATGAATATACAACCCCTTTTTCATATGGCTAAAATATACGACCCCTATTCCCTTTTTGTTCATTGATAAAATTTGATAACGGTCAACGCATTTCGAGAAGCGTGTGGAATATTTGAAAAAATTCTTTTCGGTGTATTTAAGCCGTTAGCGATGGATAAACAGTTGAGTTTCGATTCAGATTTCGAACGGAGAGCATTTTGCTCTGTTTATAGCGAGGCATTTCGCTGTGTTGTTTTCGTATTTGGAAGTAAATACATGTGTAAACGTTGAGTTTACGGTGTTGTATGATAATTGCTTAATTGCTGATGAATAATTTAGCAGTTGTTGAAGATCTTTCCTGTACATAGTGTAAATAAATTTCCTGTGTTTTTATCAAGAACTGTGTCTTCATTTCAAGAAAGTGGAAGTCGCACCGAATCCGTTACAATATACATTGAAAAAATTGTCTTCTCGTAGTTAAAATTATTTCCGCACCAATTGCAATTTTATACGATTTTGTGGGTTTGTGCATTATTGCATCCTTCCACATAAATGCGAAAGGAGATTGAAAGCACAGTACAAGGACAAATTATTTAAAAAAAAATGATTTTTTTGTGGGGGGGGGGGGATATAGTAGAAAAACATCCAGGTATAACTCCGTGATATTTATTGTGATTCACAAATTCAAGATTCCTTTCATGACAGTTGTTTTGAAGTTATTGAATAATATGCTCGAAATAATTCTTATAACCTGCTAAAATATTTTTTCATGGATAAGTTTTGTTTTGTTTCTAGAGAGTGAAGTAATGAGGTTCGGAACACAAATTGAGTTAGCAAATAAAATGTTACACTTACTATAGTTAGGGCAAACCTAACCTGGAAGCATTGAGAAAGCTAAGCATATCCGAAGCTCAGCATTACTTGGCTGCCAGGTTAGGTTCACCCCAAACTATAGCTAGCAGAGAATTAGAAGAGATCGAGAATTGTTTTTGAGCAATTGGCTGGCACTTTCAATTCTAACATATCTACTACTCCACACTGCCTTTAAAATTGAAAATATTAATTTAAATATTGTTTCAAAAAATATGCATGGGTTTTTACAAATTAACTGTTTATGAAGTAAGATGCCTAATTTCTCTCCAAATTTCGACAGTGCTGTTGACTACTTTTTTCGCTTCCCATCAGCGTATTACCTCGTTGTCAAGAAAAATTGTAGTCAAATATCTTACCGTAGGTAATTGATGTTTTCATCTGCATGTTTATGACATGACACTTGGTAATTTATTCAATAAAAAGTCCATGTGTTAAATATTTGATATAATGCATTGATACTTTTATTCTTGTAATTTAGGTTTGTGACATTGTGAAAAATTGGAATTGTTGAAAGATGGCCCAGTTGTACCTATGAATCTAATTTGATCTCTATATATATATATGAGTGCAGAAATAACAATGGTACTGAAAAACATCAGTTCATAAAACGGAAAATATATTTATATTATAAGCTGAAAACTTCAGTTCATGAAACGGAAAATATCTATATTAGAAACTGAAAAAAACAGTTCATGAAATGGAAAATATTCCGATTGAGAACGGAAAATAGCAGTTTTAAAAAGAAAAAGGTTCGTGATAAAAACGGAAAGTGTCAGGATGAAAAAACGGAAAGCATCCGTGATAAAAACGGAAAACACCACTTGTGAAAAAAAACGGAAAACTGTCGGCAACTCTGCTGCCAGTACATTTTCCGTTTTTGACGGAATTTTAAAATACAGTGCAGAATTTTAAAATACTCATCGCACCCGATTCGAAACTTCGAATTGTGAAATTTTATATGAAATCATTTTTTCTCCTGGGATATTAATATTCACGTGAGAATAAATAACAGAAGTATCTAAATCTGTGATTAAGTGTTCTTCAAAGTTGTTGGTAATACCACTACGCCCAAGCTGTGTTGAGCGTCAAAATTTAGGTTCGTTAAAAAGTTTTTGACGCGACAAATGCCTAAGTTTTCAAAAGTTAACATGACTCTGCATATAAAGAAACGGTTGAGTTCATCCAAGAAATTAACAAATGGTGGAGCATTATGAATGTGAAAAATCCTCACAAAGGCTATGAACAATTTGATGACAAAAACATTTTAAGCTTGTTTCAGATGAGAGATTGATTTTTTTTAGAAAAAGGTATAGAATGGGTCAGTTAATGCAAAAGGGTTGCGATTCCAGGACTGAAAATGAAAGTGGGGAAACTACATCAGAAACGTTTTCTTCATTTGAACATACCACAAAAATTACACTACGCAACAGTGATTTTGGTGATGGTGTTTTGTAACTGATTTCGTATGAACTTGGTACCCTGAGTTTAAATACGACATCAGTTTTTGCTCAGAAACTCAAATTTCTAAGATATAACATTTAAATATACATAAACCAGGTTTAAGTTACATCTACATATCAAATGAAACACTGAAAGGGGATTTTTTTTATTCCTACTTCATTGTACAAATAATAGGAGATTGATTACCAAACAGTCCAATTATGCTCTTGGACATTGCTTCCTAATTTTTTAAAAGGCTCAAAAGGACTAAAATTGTAGTAGTCTTAAGAAAACTTTACCTTAATTTTCTTTCATTTTCTTAAGTTCTCTTATTTATTTACCTTTTTTACATGTAATTCAGTAAGGGATACTCTGCTTCCCAACAAATATTTTGAACGTGTGGTAAAACACATCAACACTCCTGAAATGGTGGTTCCCCATTTATGTTTATAAGGTTTGACTTCAGAGAACCCCACAAAAGTGTTTATTTCGGGTCACCCGCTATATTAATCAGGCCCTGAAAAATACTGTATACAAAGATCCAGCTCATCACACATCGCAAGAAGCGAATATATGTAAGCCAAGAACTCACAAATTGACCTTAACTTGTTTAAGCGTTATTACTATACTTGTCAAACTTTTACCGTATCTGGTGAGTTTTCCTTTAAGTTACTAGACTGCAGACTGGCAATAGGGTAAATATGCTAGAAGCAATCCCTGTTTAAGAAGCCTACACTTACTTTAGAAGTGCGCAAAATGGAGCTAAAACTGCACATTTTGGGTAAAACAGCAGTATATTTATTTAAAAAAGTAGAGCTGCTAGATAAAAAATAATTTCATATTTCGATTCAGAGCCCCAAGTATATCTAAAATTAGTTCTCACACTCGGGGCACCATTTTTTTTTTTTTTTTTTTTTTTTTTTTTGCCCCGTGTTATCAGAGAAATGATGATTTAGCAACTAACATTCTTTGCAAACAATGACCCTTTTAGAAGGCGGATTTCGTCAGTATCACTAGTTATATGGTGTAAATTACAGTATTTCTGTAGAGTAAGTTTTGCGAAGCTGAAAAAGAGAACAGCTTACTGAAATTGCTTTCCAGAGAATGTGGCAATTTTCATTTGAAATATTTTTTGCGTCAGTTTTCTGAAAAAGAAACTAATAGATAATTCAAGTATATATTAAAAGGTGTTGACTTTTGTAACATGACTGAATAAGTTTTAATATCTCTATATTTACCTTTCTGATTACGCTGTTCATAAATTAAAACCTCATTTAGAGTGCAGTGTTCAATCACTGCACTGTAATGTAATGTTAATTTACATCAAGGTTAAACTTATTAGCAGGGCCAAAAGGGTTATTATTTTAAATAACAAAGTCCATAACAAAGTAATACTTTTTGATGTAGATCGAGGTAAACTGACTTATCCAGATTCAGATATTGTGAAAATATTTGTAGCAAGTTTTAAAAATTCAGTTTTTTTTTTTTATCAAGCGATGAAAATTATCCAATCAAGAAATAAAACAGTGTTGAAAAAAAATCATATTAGATAAAATTCCTGATTACACAATACAGGAAGATGTGGAACATGCAACAGAGCAAAGGAAAAAACACAGCAAAAAACTCATATCTGTTTTAATTAACATATTTTTAAACAATTTTTCGAAACTGAAAAATATTAATGCTAAATTAAGGAAAGGTCGAAAACGGAAGTTAGATTTCATGAGTGCATCTCAGCAATAATTTTCAAAACAAGCTAACAAATTCGTTTTAATTATTCTCAGTTTAGAAGAGATAATATAAAGATCTAACCCATAAAATAGAACAGGGAACAAAAAAAACAGGAAACAAAAGAACAAAGGGAAAAACATTGCTTGCTAAGTAAAGTTCAACCACCGCTTGTGGTGCTTCTAGGTAAACACCTATTTCGAAAAAACTCAGATGGCTGACGTGGTTTTAGCAGTTTTATATAAAACTTAAACGATTTTTATTACCATCGCAGTAATTTTCTTAGGTAAAAAAATTGTTGAAAAGTAATATTTTTACAAGAAAGTGCTTTTAAAGTAACCTCTTGATAGCAATTTTTAACGCAAAAAAAAAGCAATTTTAATTCTTAAGATGTAAGTATTCATTGATCATGATTAAATTATAAATAAGAGTTAATAAACGCTGACAAATACAAACGAGCTGATGTGTGCATCACATGATTTCCTTTTACGCCAATTTAATGATAATAGCGCCTTGGAGTAAGCAAGGAAATATTTTCACCCCTAGTTTCTTGCGAACCGAAGCAAAAACACGTTTTACACAGATTTATTTCCCCATTATTAACATTTCTAAAGTGATTCATTGGTTAACTCTTTAAATATCATCAACATTGGCCGCATTAAAACCAGACTTACAAATATATTCATATAATAAAATAAGATGTTTGTGTGTGTGTGTGTGTGGCGCGCATCCCGGGAAAACGGAAAGGCCTAGAAAGATGAAATTTGGTATACAGGTGTAGTTTTTGCTGAAGTTGTGCACCTCGGGCTTCGATTTTTGATATTTTAATTACAAAAAAGTTATTTAAAGTTTTATGTGATTTTTAGCACTTTTTACCTCACAGACCCCGAACCAATCGCTCCAGACAAATATTTTTTGTACTATAGTGTCAGAAATTTAATTTTAAATATGCTGAACAAAAACATTTTGAAGATAGAGCAGTTTTTGTATTTTTTATGATTTTTTTAAAAAACCTTTATTTCGCATTTTTTTTTTTTTTTTTTGACTTCAATTTTTTTCTAAACGCACAACGTGAAAAATATAATAGCCACTTTTCTACAATTTTACTATGTAGTAGCCAGAACATTTCGTCCTCTACAGAAAAAAAGTTTTCAAAAATATTCAAAAGTTTTTTTTTTTTTTTTTTTTTACAATTTTTTAAATGCAGAATGAAAATATGAGCTATCGCTTCACCGAAGATCTGCTGTCCGCTGACCGCTTCGAATATGACGTAACGCACCCACGTGATCTAAATGAAGTACGTAACTTGCTTTTTTTCTTTCGAAGGATTCATTCGCTTTTTTTTTCTTTCCAGGTATTTCATTCGTTCCTCCCCCCCCCCCGGATGTTTTGCTAATAAGCGGATTCGATTTCGGTTAATCAGAAGGACCACATCGGATCGTTTCGGTCCCAGTCACTTTTTTCTTTGAATTTCAATAAAAGCAATGATTTTTATACTTAGGTAAACTCCGGGTAACAGAGACGCCAAATTTTTGTGCTATTTTAATAAAAAAGTAAGCGCGCTTTTTTTGCATGATTTTCTTTTTGTTAGGGAATAAGATTGGAGGTGAGATCAAAATAAATAGAGATAGATGAGAAAAATTAGAGATAGATCGAATAGGTAGATAGATATACATTGAGTGTACAAAAAAAAATTTTTTTTTTCGAATTAATACTTCTTTTTCTTTGAAAATCAGAATGTTAATTACTATCAGAGGTAAATTTGCATGGATCTAGAGAAAGATAAATCTACAGGTCGATGTACAGTGAGAGATAGGCAGACCCGTTATTTAAAGAACAACGGGGGGGGGGGGGGTACCACTGCAATTTGAAAACGTAATGCTTTCACAAAAAATTGAAGCGATTTTTGTTATTTTACGACTTCTTGGCGTAAAATGGTGAATGACAAGTAAGCCAAACGGCCGCCGTAGGCTGCTGCTTGTATAAAAAAAAAAAAAAAAAAAAAAAGATTGTTAATAACTGTCAGATGTAGATACGCATAGATCAGATAGATAGACAAATGCAGAGGTCGATATAGTAGATGGACAACAAGAAAGAAACATGCCCGTCATTTAAGGAACTTCAACGGGGTGTCAATGCCCCCCCCCCCCACACACACACACCATGACTTTGAAAAAAAAATGTTTTCAAGTAAAAATGGAAGTGTTTTTTGTTATTTTTCGACAAAATTTGCATGAAGAGCAAGCCGTTTGTGTCTCCCCTTCCCCTTCTTTAAAAATATTCCAAACGACGGAACTGGAGATAGATGTAGAAAATATTTTATTTAAATTAATAATGATATAGATTGATTGATACCGCCACGAAACTTCTTTAAGCAGGCGCCGAAGGCGGCAACATTGGCTTAAAAAGGCAGATGATAATATTGATATGTAGAGAAAACAGATGATAATAATGATATATAGGCAGATGATAATATTGATATATGCATTGAGTAATACCGTTGCTAAATTGTCTAAGCAGCCGCCGAAGGCGTCAACCCTGACGTAAAAAGGCGGACCAGCTGGTCGAAGAAGGCGGCTAGTTAAAAAATAAAAAAAAAGTCAAATTTTTCGCCAAGTTGGAGACTAAACTTGGCGGCCAAAAGCTTGGCGATATATCGCCAAGTGTCTGACAAATTATAACACCACTTGAGTTAGCTTAGTATAACTAACAATGATTTCCCTTCAAAAAGGTTAAAATACCCTCTTAGGGATATCCGAATGCAACCAAAAGAGAAGGTCCACAACTAGACCTCACTAAGAGTCTACGTACCAAATTTCACCTTTCTAGGACATACCGTTTTTGAGTTATGGGAGATACGTACATACATGCACACGGATGTCACAGGAAAACTCGTAATTAACTCGGGGATCGTCAAAATGAATACTTCGGGTGTCTGTACGTTCCTAGGCATATATCCACGTGTGGTCGGGTTGAAAAATAAACTCAACATTCATTCGGGGTTGATCAAAATGGAAGTTATGGCCGATTTTTGACTGAAAATAGGGGATAATAATGCGCCCTTCTTCTCATGAGGCTAGAAACTAGACTCGATCAAACCGTCAAAGATTATTTAAACTGCACTTTTAGCACACTAATTTCGATTATTGCTGTAGGAAATTTCTAGCTTTTTTCCAATTTACTCATTTACCTGTAGCTTCGTCAAACATAGAATAAAATGGTACTTTTAGCACTTAAATTTCAAACTACTTCCGGTGGAGAACTTCTCTTCCCTAAGTTTTTTTTATCGACACGTAAGTGAGATTTAAATTATGCTTTTAGGAGAGAGAAGCGCTGCCGAATCTCCTACACCTTCCCCTAAAATTACAGTGAAAATTGCTTAATATTACATTTTTAGTCTAGAGCTTCAACGTCGAAAATTCATTGAGAAAGTCTCCAAATAATCGCCGTTCCCTTATCGTGACTAAGAAGTGGTACGTTTTTAGGCCTCCAATCTTAAAACATTTCTTTCAGAAACACACACCATCATAATATACCCTAAAGTTGTGTTTACAGAACTTCAATGTCAAAAAATTTCGGAAAACAGCCCCTAAACGCAGACTCCTCTTTTAGCGTCGTAAAAGAGCCTAAAAATGAGTATTAAAGACTTCGATTTCGAAAACATTCTGGAAAAAAATCTTACAACCCCCAATCTTCACATGACTACCAAAGATATATTGAGTTTTAATTCTGTTATAAGATACGAATGTGAATATCTACTCATATTTATGAGGTTATTTGTCTGAGCATGCTTTTTGCCATTCCACACTGATGTATCAAAGCTAGATCGCGTTGCAATCTCTGGATGCTAAAACTGACCTTTAAGGTGTTTGCTTGCAACCCCGCCTTAGCTCCGGCTATGGAGCGATAATTTATAGCTTTACATCCAATTTAGATGTATATAGTGCTTTCGGCCCTTTAAATGTTCGAGATAATTTTTTCAAAGTATCTGTATTCTTTAGCGTACTATATAAAGGGTGTCCCAAAATTAACGCAATATTTGAATTTGCCACCTTTTTTTCCATAAATTGTTGGCAGTCATGAAAAAAGAACAGTTTGACAGTTGAGAGTTTAGGGTTAGTAAAAATGGGGTGTTATTGTACCATACAGCTAGAGGGAGTGAAACATTTCAATGACTGCATGAGGCATTTCCTAGTCGCGCATACTCTCTCATTTCGGTCATCAGAATTGGCACCCTAGATCGTGTGATTTAACATTTTTAAATTTCTTCTTATGGGGTTACTTGAATTCAAAGGTCTATGTCAACAAGCCCACAACCACCCGTGCATTACCGTGTTGCGATACCGAGCGCCAATAACAGTAACTGCTTGACCAGCCTCAACTTTCATTATTTTTGAAACAATTATTCAATAATGAAAGCGCGTTATTGTATCGTATAACGCTCCATTTGTGATTACCCTAAACTCTTAGTTGTCAAATTGTTCTTTTTTCAGGGCTGCCAACCATTTATTGCAAAAATGGCGGCAAATTCAAATCTTGCGTTCATTTTGGGACACCCTTTATAAGTTTATTTCATAAGTAAAAACTATAAGTATTTCAATCTCAGCTTTTTCGCGAGAGGGACAAAGGACCACCCCTTGTAGAGAAAACTTCAAATTATTTAACTCCCTTGCGGCTGGCCAGTCCCAGAATTACATGTTAAATGGACGAGATATCTCATCATTAACTGCAAGGTGGTTTTAAACATGGATTTATGTCCCTTTAGGAGCGATGTCTCTGTTGTGTTAAATTCAAGTTTTGTACCGTGTATTATCGAAACTTATAATACTTTAAAATAATTGCAAATTAGGTATTTTTTAATATCGAAACCGTATTGTAGAAGTACCGTGTTATACTAGGGACGCCTGTATTTTATTTCTCATTGTATTTTATTTTATTTCTCATTGTATTTTTAAGCACTAACTACTTCCCTGTCATTTTAATAATGTTGGATAATAGACTCACCTCCATACAACTGTTTATGTATTCCGTTTGTATCAATAAAAATTGCTGTAAAATCGTAAGGTAATCTGTATAAATTTAAGTAAATCCCCCGAGGCTTGGAAATATGTTCTCATAAATTAACCTCCCAAACCCCGGAGGAATTATGGAAAAACCCGCTAAAGTTCATGAGGGTCAGTCAATGAATAACGAATCAGAGGCTGTAAAACATTTTGTTCGCCATCCTTTTAAAAAGTACTGACAGAAATTGATTAAAGACTTATTTCACTGGGAAATTAGTCGCATTTTTCCGTGCTCACAGAAGTCATAAGGCTGCTTCTGGAATCAATTAGACACGCACTCCTTTACTTCATCTTCTGAATGAAATCGTTGTCCTCGAACTGCCTTCTAGCGTCCCCCAAATGTGGCATCACGTGGGGATAGATCTGGACTAAGGTTGGTGGTTCAAGGCTTCCTAAATTTCCGTAAAAGTTCCTTTTTAGCATTGGCTGTGTGTGGTTCCGGTAAACTTTCACGCGCTTTTATCCGTTGCACGGTAACGCTGGACCACAGGCAGCCAATGCAAAAAAAAAAAAAAAAAAAAAATGCAGAAATTTAAGTTAGAAGTCTTAAACCCTTAGATCTATCCACATGTGATCCCACATCTTTAGAGAACTCCAGAAGGCACTTCGGGGACAACGATTTCATTCGGACGATGAAGTAAAGGTGTGTGGGCGTAATTGGTTCCAGCAGCAGCCAAAGAACTTTTATGAGCACGAAATTATGTGGCTTATTCCCTAGTGGGATAAATGTTGAAGCAATTTCGATCAGTATTTTTGAAGAGTGTCGAATAAAATCCGTTTTATAGCCTCCGACTCGTTATTTATTGTCTGACCCTAATATCTCGCCAAGTGTGCAGCTAATAGCAGGATGAGACAGCTACCCAACTCCTTAAAACAAATTTTTTTATACTAACAAAAAAGGTTTTTTTTTTCTGGAAATTCAGCACAGTTGCGAAACATAAACGGTGATTCAAAAGTCGGCACACTTTTTAAAACCCACATGACTATTTACAATAAAAATATATGGTTTACACAGACTTGCTGAAAAACACGAGGGATTATTGCTTATAACTGTTATTTTTTATCAGTTATAATTTGACCAAAAAGTGGCCATGCAGTGGAACTAATGAAACAATGTTACAGCACAACTCATTTCACACAAGTGTTTCAATTACAAATATTTAACGTTTTTTCCATCATTGATATTTACAACAGTCAGAAAATAGAAAACATCATCGAGTTGAGAGGCATTTTAGAGGTAATTGACATATCGTTGCCTCAGAGCAACAGTAAGTTATCCAATCCCAGAACTTACACTAAGATATCTTACTGTTGCTCTGAGGCAACGATATGTTAAAGTGTAGCTTACGGACTCTTTTGTAAAAGTTTTACTAATAGAGTTTAATCAAATCAAGATGACTTGATTAGGCACAGAAGTTCCAAGACAAAATTTCATTAAAATCGGCTTTAAATTCAATCAGTGGAATCCTCGAAACTAGCCTGTGCAAAAAAGTTTCTTAAAGCAACATCCTAGATATTATACAGCTAATTCGTTTGCTTCTTTCGCTCTAAAGATTGCATTCCACATAAAACACTAGCACCCCAATTAGACAAAAATGCAGATATAAAATATTTCTTATTACAAACGAAAATCCCCAAATCTCTAAGTATTAGTTCAAACTGCATCGTTTTATTACAAACTGGTGGTAGCCTCACGGCTTGGCACGTAGAAAATTATAAGGCTATTTGGTTCGCCTGTATATTTACAAATAATGGATGGTGAATTTCTCGCCAATTTGCTCGCCCGTATTACGGTTCTACGTTATTATAATTTGGTAATTTAATCGTCCACGTTATGATAATCTGCTCGGTAAAATGTTCCTTAAACTGGAATAGAAAATTAAAATCGAAATTTCAGAAAATCGCTTCGAGGTGCACACCCCATGCTACAAACTAATTTTGTGTCAAATTTCATGAAAATCGGTCGAACGGTCTAAGCGCTATGCGCATCACAAAGAGCGAGACAGAGAGCGATCCGGACATCCAGACAGAAATCCAGAAATACTTTCAGCTTTATTATTAGTAAAGATAGTTCAAGTATTAGGCTTTAAAGAGCCTGAATTTCTGATCACCCTATAGATTCAAATTTATTTTATTACTGCAATTGATAAAAGGATAAATTGTTCATAATATACAAACACATTTTAAGTATATTTGGAGTTAACTTTCTTTAAAAGGACAACTGAGGGATGGATGGAAGGGAAGTGGAGGGGAATCATTTTGTACATAAACACATCGATTCATCGCCTTCATTCTACCCGCTAATCTTATTCATTTATCCATACTATTAAAATCTGAGCGCATCTGTCTCCGTGTGGGCGTGAGTTAATCGTATTTTACCGTGACCGTCGCTAGTGATCTAACGACGGTCCCGATCTTACCCAAAATCACAATGTCTACCAAGTCAATACTGGTACCGTTTTATACCAGACATCAAGGAAATAACATTTTCGCCCTGTCTCATCACTCCAACCTTAAGACGACCGACATCCAGTCCAGAGGACGTCTTCTCTCCTGGATGTCCTCAATGAATGCAAGGGTAAAAGCAAAAGAAAAAATTGCCACCAGCCGCAGGTTAAGAATTGGGGTTGACGAGCAAAACGAGCTGGAGGCGGAGCCTCCTAGTATTACATTAATATTTCTCTTGAGTCCAAGTTTTTATATCAATGGATTTATTTTGGTGCCAACTCATCGAAAACGAAATGCACAAATTGTTAGATTTAAGTTTTAAAATTTATTTCAAAACAATCGGCTTCATTCACATAATTTTTACTTAATGTTTTCTTATCGGAATTTTAGTTCAGCAGCATTCTTTAAGTTTTGTACGTGCTGCATTCTTCTGAATATAATGTAACAGTTTAATTCCATGTTGTTGATGTGCTGTGTGTTGTAGTTACGTTATACGTTAAATGTGTTATTTTTTCGCCAGTTTTACTTTAAGACAAAATAAAAAAAAATATGAGAATATTGCTGAACGCTGCTGAATAATTTAATTTTCGGTCCCAGGCGTATCTCTACAGATAAATAGCAAATTTTGACCGGAGTGTTTGTATAAAGGCGGAAGAAGAAGTATCTTTCATGAAAGTTAACGGCACACATTGAGGTTTGGAAGTTAAAAATTGAAATGTACTTGATTGATAAAGACTTGTGGAACGTAATAGTGCATGATATGCCTGAAAAAGCAGGTGATTGATAGAATGCTCATAAATCAGCGCGAGCTAAAACTACGCTGTGTGTAGAAGGTAACCAGTTGATTGATATCAAGCATGAAGCTAAAGGTATGCAGAATTCCTTGAGTGAAGTTTATGAACAGAAGTATTTGAATACCAAGTTATTTTTGCAAAACAAATTATATACATTAAAATACGAAGAGTTTTTTAGCATGGAAGACTATATTCAAATTATTTTAGAAGTTGTCGATCAACTTAGAATTTTGAAAAAATTATTCCTGAAGATAATATAGTAGCAGTATTATTGTGTGGAATGCCTGAAAATTATGATTCGGTAATTACAAGTTTAAAAGCGCGACTTTTGGAGAATCGTAATTAGAATACGTGAAAGGAAAATTAGTTCCTATATATAGACGTAGGGAAGAAACAGAAAGTTCAATTTTGGGCAAAATGCGTTAAAAACAGCGGTAAAATCTAAAGTTAAAACTGGATATCCTAAGACGATGCTTGAAAATAAATTTAGAAGAGATTGTCATTTTTGTACGGAACCTAATCGTGTAAAGAAATTTTGTTATTTGTTGAAGGCGGAGCAGCGTAAATTAGAAGACAATAAAGCCAAGACAATGTTAGATGACAATACGTAACGTAAACATTTAGAAGATAAAGATGTTCAATGGTTTAAAACTAATTCTGAAAATTCCTTTAAAAATTGGTATATTGAATCGGTTTGTTCTGCAAACATGAAGAATGATAGAGAATTCTTTTCTGGAAATATGAAGTCAAAACAAGGAAACGTTAGAGTTGCTAGTGGAAAGCTATTGGATAATAAAGGAATAGGAGATTATTTTATTGACTATGAAAGCACAGATAAAGAAACCAAGAAAATAAAAAGTATGCAACGTATCGTACATTCTTGACTTAGATAGTAATTTATTACCTGTCAAGTGTCTTGATCAGAATAACTATTTAATTACAATTGGATCCAGTATGTACACAATTAAAAAAGATAATGAAATTATCACTAAAGGATGTTCAGAAGATGATTTGTACAAATTAGACACTATTGAAATTGCAAGTAAAGTTACAGAAGAATCGCATGTAAGTTGTATGCATATGTGGCACAGAATATTTGATCGTCGTGAGAATGAGCCTCGAGCGATTCAACAACTGCAGAATGAACATTTAGTTACCGGTCTTAAAATGATACACTAAATACAAAATGCTATGTTTATGTTGTGTAAAGACAAAGATTGTTCAAACTCCATATCCACAGCAAAGAGAAAATAGAGCATTGAAAGTTGGAGATCTTATTCACTCTTATCTTCGTGAAACATTTCCCCAGCAAACTCCAAGTGGGATGCGTTACATATTGACATTGATAGATGACAAGTCAAGATTTCTTACTGTTCATTTGCTAAGACAGAAAAGTGAAGGATAAGGTAATAGAAGATAAGATAATAGAATTCTTCAATTATGTAAAAACGAAGTTCGAAAGAACTCCTAAAGTAATACGTACCGATCGAAGTGGGGAATTCGTAAATTAGAGGCTGAAGAATTACTTCGCACCGAATGATATACAGCACCAGCTAACAGTACCGTATTCTTCAGCTCAAAATGGAGTCACGGAAAGACGAAACAGATATTTGGTTGAAATGGTCAAATGCATACTAGAAGATTCTAAATTAAATCATAAGTTTCGCGGAGCTGCAGCAATTACAGCGTGCTATTGTGCTATTTCCCAAATAGTTTACTAACAAAAGCTTGCAATTTGATTCCCTACGAAATAGGAATGGAAGAAAACTGACAGTTCAACACCTTAAAATAATTGGTAGCAATGTTGTATATTATATACCATCTGTAAAAAGGAAGAAATTGGAAAATAAAGGAAAAGGTATATTTCTCGGTACGCAGAAAAATCAAAAGGATATCTCGTATTGGATAAAGAAAGCAATAAAATAATTGTTACAAGAAACTTATTTTGTGTTGACAATTGCAGCAATGAAATTTTAACAAGAGTTGAGGAAGATAAAAAGCAAATTCATGAAGTAACTTTTGAGTTAAATGAAGAAAAGTAACCTAGGTGTGAAGTTAGACACAAAAACAAGTTTAGACTTTCTGAACGATCGAATAAAGGTGTACCTTCAGATAGATAAATATGCGAGTATAAAACAGTTCAATTCGTTCAAGAACTTTCTTGTAAAGAAATGAAAGTACTGCTACAAGAAGAGCAAGTAAAATGTATAGATGCAGCAAATGAAGCAATGGAATCTATCAAAAAGAAAGATGTATGGGAACCGACAGATTTGCCAAAAGGAAAAACAACAATTCATACACAATGGGTATTCAAAACCAAACGAGATGAAGCAGGCGAACTAAATTGCTATGAAATGAGGCTTTGTGCATGAGGATTCACCCCCCCCCCCCACCAGAATCCTGATGAGAATTTCAGAAAAACATTTATTTTCCCCATTTTCGGGTAATGCAACATTTAGATTATTGCTCACATTAGCACAAAGAATTATGAAAATTAAACACTTAGACGTGAAAAATGCTTTTCTGAATGCTGAGATTACAGAAAAATTATACATAAAATAACTAGAATGCTATATTAAATAAAAAGGAAGAGTATAAGTTAAAGCAAGGTCTGTATGGTCTAAAGCAATCTGCAAGAGCTTGGAATCAGATCATTGGATCAAGAAAGTTTAAGCTTCAAACGGTTATTTGTGTAGTAAAGCAGATGCATGCTTTTACATAAGAAAATAATTAAAAGGTTTGAGTTATATTCTACTTTACGTTTGATGATATGCTGACTTATACTTTTGGATGAAGATACAGAATTAAGAATGATAACTATGTTTAAGCAGCATTCTTGAGCTATCCGATTTAGGGAAAATCACTTACTACTTACATGTTCAAGTAGAACGAGTTGAAGGTAGAAGCTTTGCAATCAATCAAAAAATTAAAATTAAGAAACTAGTAAAGAAATGCGGATAAATTGAAGCAAAAGAAGCAAGTATTCCAAAGAAACCTGAATTTATAAAAGATGAAGAAAAATCAGAAGAATTAGAACATATCGCGTATAGAGAAGTAATTGGATCACTTCTGTACATTTCAACAACATCGCGACCGAATATAGCCACAGCAGTTGGAATTTTAGCACAGAAAGTAAGCATGCCGATTGAAAAAGATTGGAAATCAGTAAAACAAGTAATAAGATACTTAAAGACCTCAGTTTAAACTGAAATTTGGAGCACATACATCCAGTTTTGAAGTATTTGTCCACGCAGATCGGGTAGGAAATATTTTCGATCGAAAACCAACTGGTAACGTCAACATGCTTGGAAAGTGCACTAATTGTATGGGCAAGTAGAGGGACCAGTATTTTTGTCTTCAACTAAAGCTAAATTTATTGCTTTGTCGGAAGCGTGAAAAGAAGGCAAGTGGATAATACAATAGTTAAATGAAATTGAAGGTGGTAAAAGTAGAACAATTGTTGTGCATAAGGATAATCAAGGCTATATAGCAGAGGTCAAGAATGAAAGGGTGAGTCAAAGATCAAAACATATTGATGTTAGGTAGTGCTTCATTAGAGCACTGTATCAAGAAAGGGCTATAGACATTAAGCATTGTGAATCAGAAAATATAATAGATGTATTACATGTTTTACTTTAGGTAAACTTAAATTAGAAAATTTTCGGAAGAAAAGTATTTCTCGCGTAACTGATTGATATGGGGCGTTAGATTTAAGACAATCAAATTTATTTTAAAACAATCAGCTTCACCTACACAGTTTTACATGATGTTTTTACCGGAATTTCAGTTTGGCAACATGCTTTAAGTTTTGCACTTGCTGCCTTCTAAATTTAGTGTAACAGTTTGATTCCATGTTTTTGATGTGCCGTAGTTACCGTTATACGTTTTATGTTTTTATTTGCCAGTTTTACTTTCAGTTAAAATTAAATAATTTTTTATGAGAATATTGCTGAACTCATCTGAATAACTTAACATGAATGTCTTTGAAAATAACAGTAGAAATCTAAGTTGAACTAAATACTTCAAAACAAAAATCACTTTCAGTAATTCCAAATTACCAATATTTTTCTTCCACAAACCCCCGTATTACAAAATTTAACTACAAATAGCAGTATTCGGAATACCGTATAAGCAATCACTATAAACATACTATTGTTAAACTAAAAATGTCCATATGTTTCGCTAACACGTTATTAGAAAATAACATTGAGTTGGCCTCACTACATTGTATAACCCAATTTTCCTAGCATTAATGTTGTTACCTGCTTTGGATTATTTATTCAATTTTAATCAAAGTTTCCGAGTGATATGGGTGTCTAAAACGTCATGTTTAATAGTCATGTGTCATGTCTATATCATTTATGTACCCTTGTTTATAATACGATACAAAGAAGCTCTGAACATTTATTTTAATAATAAGCAGTATGGCCTAGCCTAAGGGTCTGTTCACAATATGCGCTTCATTCCAACATGCAGTGCATGTGTGAGTTACTAATTAACTCATTTTAGTGAAATACCAAGCGATCTGCAGGAACGTTTATATGTTGACGCGAGTTCATTTAACGCAACGCAGCGGTTTGGAATATTGCTTGCAAACGCAGTGCAATCACGTAGTAAACGAAGTCTGGTAAATAGCTTTGAGTTTTACAGACACGGCAACCCATTGGTGGTTTTAAAGCAGCGCAAACCATCATTTGACAGAACATGCTTTAATAGTACACTGACAAATAGTCTGCAGTATTCATTGATTAATGCAAGTTTAAAAATTGTTACATACGGTAAACGAGGAGGATTTACAAAATAGTTATTTTCGTTCACGGGAAAATAGAGGCCAAAAATAACTAGAGTTTAATATTGACAAAAAAACGATTTTGTTTTAATTAAACCAAAGGAATCTAATAACAAAAGAAAATGCAATTCTCTCCTACACATGTAACTTGTTTTTGCGTAAAATTTTATTTATTGGATATGATATAAATGGTTTTAAAAATTTCCATTTTAGGTTTTACAAATTTAGTGATACATTTATTAAAAAGATGGCATTTTTTCAGTCCACAAACAAAAACTTAATAAATTCAGAGAATTTCTTATAGAAAAAAACTAGCGGTTTGTTTTCTAATTCTGGGACTTTCAAACAATAATAAAGCTGATCATATTAAAGTTAGTTTAATACTCGTAACAAAAACATTAAAAGGGTGGGGTGCAGCATTATTTTAAAATCACATATCAGTTCACAAAACGTCAAGTTAATTTTTCATCATTTTCATATATAAAGTACAGCTTATTTTTCAATTTTCTATTTAAATCTGCGCTATTTTTATTTGCACGAGACATTACGTAGATGGCAATACTATTTTTTTAATAAAAAATACTTGCAAATAAACGGGCTTAGATTTGATTTGAAATTTTCAGTCTTATTCTTTGATAGAAATTAAATTCATCTAACTTTAAAATGTTACGTGTTACAAGAATTTAGTATATATAGTCGCGTTTAGTAGGTCAACATTACCATGAAACAGTTATTTAACTCATTAAAAAAATTGTCAGAATGTTAATTATGAAAAATGCATAGATAGAATAATACTAGTTAGTAAAAAATACTTTAACTGGCCGATTACATCTTTTAAAACGCATTACTAAGCTACTACAGTTACGGGACATAAAATAGACGGTTCATTGTTGATTAAAGGGGAAACAAATCTGGTGAGTCAAGGGAAACAAATCATACAGTGAAGTTTTGGATGAAGGTCAGAAAAGAAAATTACGAACTTATCACGCAGGTTTTTTAAATACAAATGTGATCTCTCTCTCTCAATTGAAGACACTGTGTCTAAATTAGACAATTCTTTATCACCTCAAGAAAGAACCATAAAAGTAGGGTAAGGCAGAGAAAAATTAAGGATAGACAAAAACATACGATATGAGTTGAACATTACAATTTTCCTTCATGAAATTTCGGTCAAGACTTCTGTCCCTTGATTAAAATAAATCAAATAAACTCAACAGGTGTATTTATTGACATATTAGTTGCGAATGATATAATCAAGAACACATAACTTACCACCATTAGGAATTCTACTGTTGCATAAGGTTTTCAGTTCAGCAATAGCTGCAAAAAAAAAAAAAAAAAAAAAAAAAAAAAAATCACGAGTCAGTATATTTTTTCATGCGAAGAAAAAAATTAGGTCCAATATTCAAATTTTCACCCAAACCCGAGTTTAATGTTTCAAGTTCTCAAATATGGGGTAATAAGAGCAGTGAATAACCATTTAAGAGCAATTTAATTTACAATCATTCATAATACCGTTACATTAACTCGCTTCTTATTTATGTGAAATTAAGAAAGCTACTATAATAGGGCTCAAGGGATTTCTTTTTGAGGGGTAGGCGATGAATTAAAAATGTGCCAGCAGCCAGTAAATGAACTACTCTAACCATGAGTGGAAACCTTTTATAGTCATTTATCTTTTATAATTGCAAAGAAAGAAGTTACTGCTACCTATATTCACCAAGGAAAAAACTTTTGAAATCTTAAATTCTGAAACAAATTAGAAACTGTTCATTCACTGAGATATTTACATTCACTAGATGGTATTACGGTGTACTTACCTACATACGAAGCATAAAACATTCGGAAAACTATACATATGCGCACTTAAAACAAGTATTGCATTATATAATTTTCAAAAACTTTCAAAATACTGCAAAATTAGGTAGAAGAGACCGGGGCAAGATGACGAATGCCTTAATTTTTCCGTTTACCACTAGGTAACAGCATCAACTGGATACTACTGGCTCTCCTATCCTGTTCGCTCAGAAATGGTAAAGAAACGCTGATATCACCATATTTGTATTAGTTCTGAAACTTCGATTATTTACCATTGCCACGTTATAACTTATGCATATGTAAATAAGCTCTGCGACAGATAAGATTTCTCGTGTCTCTTTAATATTTTTGAGTAACTTAGTTCAAATACCATTTATTACCGTCAATAAATGTAAATTAATCGCCTTCCTTTATGGCAATGGAGAAGAATCCGTTCAGACAGGCAGTCCGGGGCACGATGACCAGCTTGTTGGTGATGAAACTGAGAATAATAGTGCTAATCCTTAGACAGTGGTAGTAGAAAACCAACATATAAACCCTCCAGCCTCCAGACGCAGCAGAACTTATGGGAAATGCTGATTCCGATGCACCAAAGAAGCCTGTTAGTGTTTGATTTCAATGCATTGCCTAAAGCAACACTATTTGAGGGGGGAGGGAAAAGCAGAAAAATGAGAGCAAACATCCTTACAAACACACCTATCAACGAAATGTCAGAACAAGGAGCAAAGCGGAAGGCGAAAAAAGGAGTATCAAAAAACAGGGAAAATAAGCTTGTGAAGCTAAAACGGGGTAAAAAACAATCTAAGTTCCTGTAGGTCCAAATCTATACAAATCCTGCCAAGCAATCCAGTTGCATCAACTTTAAAGGATTGGTGTTATAATATACCTTGCTTGTCTAGAGTAATATTGTGCACTTCCAACGGAAGAATGGATCCAGTGCTGTAAAAGCCAAGAGTGCTGGCATATGCAATGTTCCAAGTATGAAAATGGCATTTTTATTTGTCTGTTATTAGCTGCACAATTCAATACTTCAACATTACGCTACAATGTATTACGCTTAATTTGATACTTTGTAAGATGTAAAAACACAGTTATCATTTGTTAAACTAAGTAACATACTCAAAATATAAAATATGCTCAACCTTTTTGTGTTGTCATCTTGCCCCAGTACTGGGGCAAGATGACGATTTGTAAAGGTTATGAAAAAATAAAAATATCCTTCATTATTTTTTTTCCAAAAATTAAGTAGTAATGAATATTGTACTACAAAGGACTGCTCTAACAGCTCATGTAAAAGTAATTTTACTATCCTTAAAATAAATTAATAAACAACGAAAATTGTTAACAGTCATCTTGCCCCTATCTCCCCTAGTAGTTAAACACAACTAAGCGAAATTACATAGCATGTGCATAATAAAAACAGTAAGAAAACAATTCCTTAGCATTTCATTACAGAACTATACTCCCGTACAAAAAACTATATATTGCTGCTATATACTGTTGCTAAGCACAAAAGTCGTATCTGCAGTTTTTGACAAAATTGAGTTATCGTCACCAGGTGGTTCTTTGTAATGTTTTAAACATAAAGACAATTTTTATTGTCATTTGAGAACGGAAAATATTTAAAAAATTCTGAAAAAATGGCAACTGAAGAAAATTCATGGAAATGCAAAACTTTTGAATACAATATCTCAGTTTGAACTCGACTGCAGATACCACTTTTGTGCTTAGCACGGCAGTACAGTCATCCAGTAGGTGATTATAGATAAGTCAACAAACCGCATAGGTAGAATGGCGAGGGCATATTTATAATGATACTCATTTCTGAGACATATCCGTTTTACTTGACGTGTACGACATGTGTTGTGATACAGCTCGTATGAGCAAATTAACTATTTTCCGTCATAGTGACAATAACCTACTAACCAAGCAACACTAAGTGAACGTTTTTAAATAGAACAGTGATACAGTTTGTTCTGAAAGCGACTGACGGTTTTCACAAGTTATCAGGAAAACTGTTAAGGTTATAAAAATAATTTTAGACAAAATAAAACCTCATGTGACAGAGTATAAGATTTCATGCAAGATTTCCTTATTTTAGTTCAAAATAATTCATTAGGTGACGCTGCAGAGAGTAAGTCCGTAAATAAAAGAAAAATTTTAAATCACATCACAATTTTGAAATTTTTAATGAATGGAACTAACATTCGAATATTATCAAAATATCCACCGTCGAATGCAATTCTAGGTCGGTTGACTAAACGGTTTCAATATTTTAATACTGGAAAATGCATTTTCGACAGCTGAAGAAATTTAGTTCAGACACAAACTGTATGCTAATTTAAAGTTATCAATGACACTTTTCTATTTTCTCTAATGAATAGCGTGGAAAACGTTTTCGGCCCACTCTAAGTGAAATAGATTAATAAAGACGAGATAATTTCAAAAAAATATTTTCTATTCAACTAAAGTTAAAATTTATTGAGACTACCAGAAATACAGAGAAAGATACAGAGAGATACGTAGATGAACAGATATGAAACGTTTGCTTAAAAATATTGACATTGACAAATGAGGCAGTGAGAAGCAAAGGGATGCAAGTGGACTATTTTAAGTTTCGAGTAAAACGCGTTTAAAGATCAGATCCTAGGTAGGCTTTCATTGATTTTTTTTCTAAATCATGCTGTACAGCAGCACCTACCAGGGCTACTAGTACAATCTCTTGCCCCAAGACAGACGAGACCTACCATTTGTACTGGTTATCTCCAAATTTTTAATTTTGCCACTTTCATCCCTTTGCTTCTCACTACCTCAAATGTAAAGAAAAATAAATTTAGTGATAGAGCAAATTGATCACTAGTTTTAGATACATAGATCAATTAACTAGATCTGCCTAGATCTTCGTTGTGTAAAAACTCAATTGGGATCAGAAAAAATTGCTCATCTTGCCGCTCTTCGCTGGTGTGAAAGATTTACATCTTAAAATCGTTTTTGCAGTTTTTTGAAGTAATATTAAAAGTGTATGCAATGTTTAAGACAATTTCTTAAATACAACTTTTAGCCCAAGAAGGAGCAAGATTTCAGCGGAAAGCTCAGTTGTCGTTTACATGACATGATTTAAAGAACTCTTAAAAAGGAGTCAGAAATTTTGCATTGTGTACTATAATGCAAATTACAGTGTGTCCATAAAAGAACTAAACTACAGGGTTTAGAAGCAAAATTCTCCAATATAATCATAAAGTTAGTTCAATGCTATGCAAATAAACTTAAAGGTTAATTTGACAAGATTTTATATGAAGTATATTTCAATATGTGAGTAGTTTGTGACGCGGCACACACATCTAAATGAAAATCAATCCATTCCCTCTTCATAGTCAGCATATTTGTAGTGCTTGACCAAGAAGTGATTAATCATTCATTGAGATGGTTTATTTCCTGATTTTCTCGTTCTACTTATTCTTGACTTGCAGAGAAAAAAGTCCGATCAAGTCAAGTAAGAGCTTCTTCGCTGCTAAGAAATAGGCATTGACCTTTCAACACACTGGTAGGATAATCAAGTATCCAATGCTTTTTCTCTCCCTAGTGTTGAAAAAACTGAAACCGGTGTGGGAAAAATTTCGAGGAGCTACTGATTTCTTCAAAATTAACCGATCTGACTAATACTGATAACTACACTTTTTTGCAAGACTTTTGTAGATCTTTTGTGGATGCCCTGTATATTATAAATGCAAGATGTATGCAAATTAGAAAAGAAATTGTATTTAGCTGCCTTTACTTCGTTTGAATTCCTTTGCTTCTTTCTCCATTATGGTGCTTCTGCGTTTATGATTGCTGTTTTCTTTTTCCAATTTAGAAACTTTTATCTGTAAGAATTCCACAAGAGCTTCCGTCACCTCATGGTCCTCTTTGCTAACGTAGTTCTCTAGAGTTTTAGCCATGTCGTCTCTGCTAACGTAATTTTCTAGAATTTTGGCCATGTCGTCTTTGCTAACGTAGTTTTCTAGAATTTTAACTAGCATATCGTCTGTCACGTAAGCACCTAAAATATAAAAAAAATCGACTTATTCAAAACTGAAAAATAAAATACTCTGAAATCAATGTTAAATATTTAAAATACAGTAAAAGTAGCAGTGTACATCCAAACTAGTTTTTATGCGTCGGATATTGACCGCGTAAATAAAAGTCTCAGGTAGAAAATAACCCAAACACGTACGAAATAACTAGGAATTGCTTATTTAAACGAACTCAAGGCAACAGCAACTTTTTGGAATTGCGCCACACCGTCAATATTATTTGTAAATTACGCATGCGAAGATTTCTAAAAATTTTACTTGCATGTGCTCTATTTTACACAAACAAAACTTTTCAAAACGTATACCCATTAGCAGGGGCGGACTGGCTGACTTTGGACCAGTCGGCAAAAGAGTATTTTGGCCCACCTCAGTAAATTAAAAAAGTTAAATTAACTAGTACCAAATCTCGATTTTTCCGAGTCGAGCAAAGACATTAAAACCGCTAGTTCTTATTTTCTTTAAGTTTCTAAATCAAGTTTTGAAGTTCTAAAAAAAGAAAATTGTGAAACGTAAAATAAAGCTAACACTTACACTATTTTATGTGATTTGAAAGAAGAATTTAAATGGTTATGATTCTGAAAAGGCACATTTTTAAGCTTCTATACTGACAACGTAGGAAGAAAAGGGAAAGGGAGGAATCAGGCATATCCCCCTAGAAATTTTTCGAAATTTGTTGATCTATATAGGCTAAGGAGAGAAGAATCGGCAGAAGGGGTTCTAGTTCCCTTCCAAGCGATATTTTTAAAGTTGATGTCAAAAACTGTAATTTGACAATTTTCAGTTTTGTTAGAGGATAGGGAAACGAAGGGGTGTGAATTATTTCTGATTATGACCGGTAACGACGGGTCCGAGGGCTCTCCCCCGGGCAAAATTTGAAAATAGTAGTTCGAAAAATGCAGCTTTAGACTATTTATGGTGCTATTAAGGGGAAGAGAGATGCGGGAGTCATCCCCCATAAATTTTTTGAAATTGAAGCCGTAAAAACGCAATTGTAGGCTTTTTTCGTTAAAATTGAGCGCACAGCCAGTTTCTTGAAATTAAAGCTCCGAAAGCGTAATTTAAGTCAACCTTTGATGAAAGGGGAGGGGGTGTTGAAGGGGCTCACTCACAGAAATGGTTCGTAATTGAAGCACTAAAAGCGAGATTTAAGACGTTTTTCGGTGATGTTGGCTATAGAGAGAGGGGGGCATTCTCTCGAAAAAATTTCGATACGTAGAAAACTCAGTTTTAGAAGATTTTTGGTAAGGTTAATGGTTGGAGAGATTCGGAGTTCTCCCCTGGCAAATTTTCAGAATTGAAATTCAATTTACGCAATTGTAGGCACTTTTCAAAACTGTTTGAGGAGTAGGAGGTTTGGGAGATTTCCCGCGAAAATTTTTCTGAATTGAAGCCTTAACAAGAAAATTTTAAAGGATCTTTTGTATAATATTAGGAGAAGGACCTCAGGGAGACTCATGAAGTTTTTTTTAAACTAAAGTCCGATAGACGGAATTTATTCGACCGTGAATGATGATGAATGATTAATTGAGAGGACGTTTTTCTCATATACTCATGAGTAAATACTCATGTCTAGAACATATTTAATGACGTTAGGGCAAGGGATGGGGTGTGAGAACGTTTTCCCGGTATTTTTTCAAAACCCTTATTTTTAAAACTCACTTCCAGGCCAGCTTTGGGGACGTAAAAGAAGAGTTTGGAGTTCCGACTCTTTCCTCAGTTTGGCTGCGTCCCTATCTTCATTTTAAATTTTAATTGTTGATAAATATAATGTGGTAATACTTTCTTCCAATTTTCCTTTGCCAAACACGATTATTTGCTTGGATTTTCCATAGTAAAATTTTCAAGTTCCGGCCTAATATTTTTGTTTTCTTGAAATACAAGCGTCTGCGGGCCCCAGAAAAAAGAACTTTTAACATTGTGATCAGATGTAATAGGTTTCTGTGATACCTTAAGTCTTATTTATTCCACTTCATTTTATTTTAATTGTGCCCCCTGCATCTCTTGATCAAGCTTTAATTTACTTACGATGTTTACTTTCAAACATTTACTGCTGTAAGTATTTATCACACTACTTTGAATCTCTCTTTGCATTAAAATCTGTTTATTTTTCTCTCTCTATTTCAAATATATTTCTGCGACCCATGCATTTTTCTCCACTTAGCAATGATTTTCAGGACAATATTTTTCAGCAAAAAAATTACATGTGTTAATGTTTCGGCGGCCCCTCAAGCATGGTTTTGTATAATCCGGGAGGTCGAGAGACAAGGCGTGCACCATGTTAGTTTTGTGACCGGTCCTCCCTCCCATTATGCTAATTTTACTCTTTGCACAATACTTGGAGCCGCGCCCATATTTTCCGACTCGGCAGACATACCCAATCTGCGGCCTAGTGAAGAGTGTACTGAATACTTGGTTTTTTTTTTTTTTTTTTGTTAAAAAATATTTGAAGCGTACATTTTACGGCTCTTACTAAGATAATCTTAATAAAAGAAAATCATGGATATTCCTAAATTGTATTTCAAGATTACATTTTCTGTTCAAATTTTACAAAAAAGATACTTTTTGTCACTTTTATTAAAATTGTTTATTTATGATTGCTATTTGAATTTTTCTAACAACGAAGAGTTTTCCCTTTTCTTTGTTTGTTGCATCGCTAAAATGAAATTGGCGGCCCCACTTCTGAAAAACTGCGGACGGGGAGGTTAGCACCCCTCCCCCTTGGCGTCGGCCATGCCTTTGACCCTAAACTTACTCAACCCTTCTTACCCCTTAATATCTTAAGCAAAACTTACCAAAGGCGAAATTTTTTTCAAAAGGTAAAGATTCACACAAGCCTGTCCTTGAAACGTAACTCTCACGTTTCAATCACTTATCCACAAGAATAGGATTGGAATATATCTGAATGTTTTTTGCATTGCCTTTAAAACTAAACATCAAAATGCTTTTCAATATTTTAAAAATAATTACTATCGAAAACACTTGAACTTTATACTTGTGCATTATTGCAACATTTGCTGCCTTATATTACAATGCTAGCCGCCTGCGGTGGGTGGATGTACGTCTCCATTTCCTTAAAGTATTCTACCCTCGATGGTGTCATTCAGGGAATTTGCCCCTTATTGTCTACGGCCTCTTAAGTTAGCGAAAACTTCTTATAAATATCTTTCTCAATCCATCATTGTTCAAACCAGGCATTAATGGCGAGCAGCCATCCACTTAAGACCCCTTTTGGTAGAGCTTTGGTGCTCACCCAAGTTGAGAAAACAAATACTCTCATCAACATAGGGTTTCCAGAAGGTATGATTGAAGAGATTGACGTCCGTGTTCACTAATGGTGACTGGGGCACATTTAATGTTTTCATAGTCAATGTCCCCCAAGTTCCTATTCCAAATCCTTTCCTCTGGGGTTGCTGAATCAGGGGTTGCTCGGCTCCTGCTCTGGATACGAAATCAGAGCTCTCTTCAGAACCCTATCCTACCGGTTAACTGTTTTTCTTTGTATTGTTTAGGAAATCCGAATAGCCTATATTATTATTAGAAAATAATTTGAAACTTGAATATCAAGTGTTTAGTGCCTCAAAGCAGTTGATGATGAATATTTTGAGTACAAAATAGATGATATGATTGGCAGAGTTATATATAAGTACTAATTAATAAATCATTTAAGAGAACAAGATCATTAAAGGAAAATAGTTTAACTGAGCATTTTCTATACTATAGCTCTTATTAATGTTTGTGTATGTGACACTGTCCAAAAAGATTTTTGCTTCTTCAAAACTATCTTTCAAAGAAATGATTGTTCAAATCAAGAAGTATTAAAAACTATCTACTTTGATCAACAAAGCAACCATACCTAAATTACACGACAAAAATGAGCTTTGTAACCAATTATTGAAAACTTAAATTAGTAAGTATGTTAAGTATATTCTTATTATAGTTTGTTCAGTTGAATCAAATTTCAAACATTATACAAATAATCTGAAAACTAACCCTCTATTAAAAATTAGATTCAAATGAGAATTTAAGCTTTTTTCAACATCCCTTGAACTGCAATGATTGTCTCTACTGCTCACTACTCAGTTATATACTTATGTGTTGTGCTGCATATTAGTTTCTTTCCTTTTTTTTTTTTTTAATTATTGTCACTATGAAGACTCCAGCCCTATTCAATAATCACCTCAGATTAAAAACAGGAGGGTGTTGTTCCTGAGAAAGTGTGAGGCCTCAAAAAAGAGGAAAAGATTAACTTTGGCCTTTATGAATGACCACCTCCATAATAAAAGCATAGCTCTTTGGCGGGGATAAACTCTTATAAACTGGTTGTGTGTCTGTGTATACATATTTTGTACCTTTGCTTTGAAGCTAGGAAAAAGTTTACCCCAAAAGAAAATTTTCTGTTTGTACCATTGATCCTGCCAAGGATCTACATCAGGCTCTACTGCTGCAGTTACCTGATCTGTGTGTAAACAAATTTTATATTTCAGATCGAGCAAACACATTAAAGAAGGATTGGCGGATAAATGCTGATGCAGGAATGACTTAAGTAGAACTGCCATTTTGCTGTCAAGAAAGCAAAGGAGAATGCTTAGTTAAAGATGATCCCATTTCAAGAATTTTCTAGTTAAATCTAAATTCCTTTCAGGGAGAAAAAAATATTAAAGCAATGTCTGACATTGAACTTTTAATACAGCAGAATAAATTGAGTTAAAATATGTAAATAAGTGGAGCATGTTAAATAAAAAAATTATTTATTTGTGTGTTATTTTGATTCACTGATGTGTAAAGTATTAGTGAGCTTTGTAAAAATGCAAGCTTTGAATGCTTTTGATTAGAATTAAAAATATTTAAATAAATTAAACATAATGAGATTTAGTGAACAATGAAACATTCAGAACAATATATTGAAATTTATAACACAAAATATTTTAGGCCAGTAATGATTTTATAATAAGGTTGTGGGTAAAGTGGTTTGAATTTAAAAAAATCAAACTTTTTGGGGTCTAAAATTAAGATTTAATAATGTTTTCGTTCTCAGTTTGATTTTATGAGTTTTGCTAACAAATTTCTTAGAACATTTAATTCAAATAAAATGTTAACAAAACGCTCTATAAAACCAGCAAAATGCTAGTATCTTTTGTTACTATGTTATATCTTAACATCAATGAAATATGAATGGATAATATCAACAGTTGAAGTGTAATTAGCTATTCAACCAACTGTGGTTTTCCTGAAAATCTAGGCATTATCTATATTTTTTTACTTTAGTTTGTCACATTCTTATATATTATTTATAAAATATCCCCCCCCCCTCTTCAGGCACATGAACTTCTTTAGGAAGATAAAACACCAAAATTTCACTATTTTTGGCTGATTCTTGTAGTTAAAATTCCATATTGCTCTCTTAGAAAAACAATAGCTTTCCTTAATGAAATATTAAATCAAATTAAAATATTGAAATATGAATGAATAATTGAAATTATTATTTTTTATTATCCAAAAAGGGGAAGAAATAATATACGTCGTGTGTAATCTTAATTTTTCATGATTTTCAATTTTTCTTACTGAATACCACACTGTATGATTTTGTTTGGAGATTTATTCAAGTAAAAATTTATTCATTCACCTTGTTTTTTTTTTCTCTCTTTTGGCTCCAGCAATGTCAAATTCACGAAATCTAAGCTCATCATAAAAACATCTACAGTGGATCGTTCATGAACGGGTAGAATTCCCTTCAGCTCTCTTATCAAAGTAGCTTGAAAGCCTAGTTTTTTTCCCTTTCTTGCAGTATCTTCCTCAGTCACTTAGAATGCTTTTGTTTTTTTTTTCTCCCCCTTTTTTTATTCTATTCTATTTTATTTATTTATTTTTAATTGTAGTGGTCAAATTTAAAAAAATTAATTCGCCACGGCGATCTCTTAGTCTTGATCATCCATTTTTCCCGCTGATACCAAAACAAAAAGCTGAACGTCCAGAAGCCACCTGCAGATGGCGCTCTGGAATTCCGCTCTAGAATTCCGCGTTGTCTTTTCTGCTCTCAAAACCACCCGTTGCGCGGAAATACGACTGAATCGGAAATTCCGTTTATGCCGACGCTTTCGGTTTTCCGCGCATGTGGAGCCCAGGCCTTAGGAACCATTTTCTTGCGACGAGCCTGAATCGGCCGGGGCAATTTTAACACAAACTTCGCGGCCGATCCTGTATCGGCCGGGACAAGGAATGCGTTAAAAGAAAAGGCAATAACGAAGTTAAACACCCAACGGTAAGTTTAGAAAGCTAGGCTGCACAACTTTTGGTAGTTTTGGTAAAGATTAAATTAAGATAAAAGATTCGTAAAAAGGAAAAGTTTCAAACTTATTAAAACAAACATTTAACTCACCTACTCAGGTGTGATATTCGAGACCCCGACATCATCAACGGTACTCCACTCTAATAACTGAAACGAAAAGTAGATAAATTGAATCATTTGCACTTTCTGGAAAATGTACATTTAAAATAGAAAAAATACTACAGTATTAAATATCGAGCAACGAGCCCACATTTTCAGCTAACGGTTTTGTCTAAATTTGGGGAATATAGGTAACCACTACTAAAATTGTGTACTCATTAAAAGCACCACATATGCATAATAGAAAGAAAAACAAGAAATTAAGTCTTTACCATGTTTTGAAACATTCCACTGCTACATGTGGGAAAATAAAGTACAAAAGTCGCGCGATCATATTTCATGCTGTTCAAATTATATACAGGGTGTTCAGTTTTAACCGACAAGACCTCTATTTTAGAAACCGTTAGTACAAGATGCATACTTTAATTCGACAAAATGTTCAACATCAGATGCAGGATTAAGACGTTGAATGTAGAAAGCCGAAATAAAGATGAGTTAAAAAATACAAAATTTAACCTTTTAAACGGACCCTAGGTCCCCTAACGTATATTCAGGGAAATACTATCCATTGAGAAATAATTCCAACGCAAAAAGTTTTGACATTTGATACGACCAATATTCACAGAGATAAAACCCAGCGTTTTATAACTTACACCACTTTACACTAGCCGTCAATAACACATTTTGGGGGGAAATATAGCACTTAGACAAGGGTTTAAAACTATGTGCACATAGAGATTTTCTAATTAATTGAAATTTTGTACAGTGTGTTTGCTTATCATGGCATAACATTCGCATTTAATTTCGAATAGCTATGAAAAATATAAATACTTCGTTTTTTTTTTTTTTTTTTGCTTCGACAGCTTGTCATTTTTCTGAAAGGGCGATAAGTTGCAATCCCATCTTCTACTTTGTCCCTTAAAACTTTGAACTGGAATATCTCCTTGAGTTTTGGTCGCACAAATGTCAAGTATTTTGTGTTAGTAATATTTTCCAATGGAGATAATTTTCTTTAATTTTAATTAGGGGACCAAGGGCCCGTACAAAAAGTTAAATTTTGTATTTTTTAACTAATTTTTAGATTCGCTTCAAACTTTCAATATTTTAACTCTGCACCTGATTTTGAACATTTTTGCAACTGAAAGTAAGCATCTGCACTGCAAAAAATCTCGGAAAACTCTCTGAATATACAAAAAACCTTTCCGGAATAAACAGATTCGTACGCCCTCAACAGTTTTCTGCTTTTATCAAATACCTTTCCCTTTTAACGAGAAAGTAAGAGTCGACGCCTGCGCAGCTCACACGGCAATTTTATAGTCCAGCACCAAATCCAAACTGAAACTCGTGAAAACACGCAATGAAAACAAGTGTTGACTCATGTGCGAAGTAACACTCATCATGGGGATTAGCAGAAGTTTTGTTCTTCGCATGAATTCACTGAAGATAATTTTAAGGTCTTATATTTTCTTGCTAATGTATCGTCATGAGATTGAATTTAAAGCTATGTCACTTATTTTTAAGTACAAGTGCAACTTCTCGACGCATGCTCGAGGAAGGAATACAAACTGAAATTATAAACCAAATAACTGCCGAGAGGACGCCATGTAAATTCGTTGCGTCGCATAACTTGTGTATGTAATTTACTTTTTTCTTGGATACTTTTCTTTCTACCAAATGGGTAATTTTTGTAGGCAGAATTTTATTCTGTCATAAAAATAACCTTTTTGGTGACCAAAGCCTGCAAAAGACCACCACCGACGAATAGGTAAGTCGCTTTGCAACTCTATTACTTTAAAGTGATTTAGTTCATATAAATCTCGTTAAAAAAACTATTTTCCTCAGTATCATTTTTTCGTTGTGAACTATTGCAATTTGAAAATATTTTACATTACATAGAACACATACAGTGGCTCCCAAAAGTGTTCGTACACTTTGAAATTTTTTACTGAAACCAAAATAACTCGAAACTGAATTCCAATATGAAGTCCAATATTTTCTCACATCATTCCTATACCATTCTAAGTACAACCCATTGGTTTTTTCAAAATATTGACGGATCTTTTTTTCGAAATGGGTCAGAAAACGAAGAGACAGAGAAATAACACGCCACAAAAGTCATCGTACACTCAAATATTTTCGAATAAATTCATGATTAAAATTATCATATGCCGTTTTAATAATATTTTTGCATTGTGTTGACCTTTTTAAGTCATTGAGATATAATTTTTTGTTTATTTATTCCTTAATATTGTGCTTATTAGTGTAAAATGGCTGGTATTCGTAAAAAACCGCAAACACCATTCAAAATTTGAATTTTTTTCCCACAGTAGTGGTAAATTGGTTTGAAATGTCTCTAAATTAGTTAATTTATTTGTTTGTATAGTAAAGTGCTTGATAAAATGCTTTAAAGAAAGGAATCGGACCAGGAAGGAAGTCCCCTTGCAAAGGAATCTCTGCAAGGGGACTTGGTGTCATATTTAAATTTATCGATTTCTCTATTGGTACTTTTCGGTACACTTTGTTCGTCAGAGAAATTAACTTGAGGTGAACGAATTCCGGAACGCGAAGGGTAGGTAAGGCCTGTCAAATTTTATCCGAAAATAAACGCTATCAAGTTTGATACAAGATATGTTTTTAAGTTCTGCATTAAAAATACAATATGTTGATAGTTTTGTCTTGAAAACATTGAGAGAAAAACTGAAGTTTTAAGATTGTTTAACAAACAATCCCCACTTTTCAGAAGGTACCCCCCCCCCCCTCCAATTCCCCGACGATTTTGTGATTAGGAATGAAACTACTAGATTATTTCATAATTTTTCAAAAATTTATAACTGTGCATATGTTATGCTGTTAACCATGATATTTGTCATTAGAAATTAAAAAAAAAAAAAAAACCACGAATGATTCTAAAATTGCTTGTATTATTGCTCTTAGATATGAAAATATTGAAACTGATATGGTATGCAATACTATAATAAAGAATTATATTTTAGAAAAAAATCACGGAAAAAGGATTCCGAAATTCTCGGAAACGTTTTCGAAACTTTCATGAACCACAGCTGCACAGAATACTCAGAAACATTTCTGGAAATTACGGAAAGAGGATTCCGAAATACTCAGAAACGTGTCTGAAAATTAAAGAAAGAGGATTCCGAAATACTCAGACACGTTTCTGGACATTACAGAAAGAGGATTCCGAAATACCCAGAAACGTTTTTGAAACTTTCATGAACCACAGCTGCACGATATACTCAGAAACGTTTCCGGATTTTTTTTTTTACAGTGTAGTTCGGAATTGGATGAAATAATGAATCATGCCGTTCATTTAAATATTTTAAAAAACAATTTTAAACTCTTAACCAAAAATTTGGTTATCGGAAACAACTTTGTTTTTTTATCAAGATAACGGTAAGAAGCACACGGTTTTGAGCGTTTGCGTCTAGTGCCTCAAAAATTGTCCTTAAGAGTTTAAAAAATACATTAAGTTCAGATCTGGAGATTGAAGGGGTAACATATTTAGAGATATCTGGAGGGTAGATTGCGAAAATACGATCCCACCAAAAACATTCTGTAAAAAACTTGCCAAGTCTCGATGGAGCTGTTTGTTTATCTCTAAAAAGTAATGAAATCTAAACAAAGTCATGACAAGTCGAAGGTTCCTTACTGCGATTTCTTGATTGTTATAGTTAATGTTGTGTGACTTGGCCGTTAAACATTCTTTATACGTTAGTGGGTACAAGTCAATTTTGTTTACACGTTTTCCAAGTGGCAATTTTCCATCGTCAATGGGTAGCGGTTCTGGCGACAGATTGGTGCAATCGTGTCATGGAGCACCTGTTTTTGTACCCTTGTGTATACTCTTTAACGGCTAAGTCACACAACATTAACTATAACAATAAAGAAATCGCAGTAAGGAACCTTCGACTTGTCATGACTTTGTTTAGATTTCATTACTTTTTAGAGATAAACAAACAGCTCCATCGAGACTTGGCTAGTTTTTTACAGAATGTTTTTGGTGGGATTTCACTTCTTTTTGTAGAAACATTTAATTTGTGTGATGTTCGAGTAGACTAAAGTTAGGCTAGATTAAATTAGAAGATGTGTCCCACTACGCTGGACTTTCGCAATGACAGTCGATTTTTTGATGTACCAAGAGTAGAAGGGGGTATTACCATATCTATTACAGCTGAGACCAGCTGAGGGTTCTTCATTAGATACTTCAGACTTTCGATTTTTGACATCAAATGAAGCGGCCCACCAAGTTAAATATTTTTTGTAAAGGCGGTTAGCCTAGTTTTTATAGTTTTCCCTTTATGTAGTCATCAAACCATAACTCTGTACCAAATTTCACCTCTCTGAGTTTATGGGAACTACCAGTTCTATTTTGATGATCATGAGTGAGTGTCATAAATGCGAAACTTTGCTTTCGCTTAACTTCGGAACTAAATGACCTACAGACTTGAAATCTCGGATTTCCAGTGTGTAATTATAGCTTACTGGATGACGAAAATTTCTGCTTTCTGGTCTCATCAGAAGGTTCTCAAATAGGAGCCTAAAAATGCGACGAAATGGTTCCAGTAAAGATGGTACGGCAGTGTTTGCTTCGCGCTCGACTTGGCTGGGGCACTGCTGTGCCCCTCGATTTTGAAACGAAAATAGAGCTAGAAACAGTAAGACTCGAAGTGTGGTTGAACACTTACTCAGAAATTACGCAAAAAGGGGGGGGGGAGAAAAAAAGAATGAAATCCATTCCCAGACGTTTAAGGTGTTGATACTGCATGATATTTTACTAAATAATAACTTAATCAAATGTTAGATTATTCAATAATGTATAGACATTTTTTAAAGTGTACGAAGTGTATGTTGTGAGATAAAATTTCCGGCACTTTATGGTTTGATTTTAAAAAAAAAAGTTTTATTATTAAAAAAAATTAATGTAGTTTTTTTGAAAATTGACCATAGATCTTATAATTAAATACCTATTCCGAAATATTAGTTCTAACCAATGGGATAGGGTCCTATTTCATTGAAAGTCGTATGTGTACGAACACTTTTGGGAGCCACTCTATTTCGTGCCGCCCACTTAAGGTAATTTAATAAACAGAATCTCTACGTTCCTAAATAATATTTTAAAATTACATTCAAGAAAAAAAAAGGATACTTATTTTTTCACTTTTGTTGTATTTGCTCATTTACTACCTGCTTGTTCATTTTTAAAAAAACGAAAGTTTCTATTTTTCTTTATCATTAAAAAAGGGGGGGGGGCCTAACTTCTAAAGAAAGGAGGAGAGAGCGATATATCAGATGATAATATGTGGTCTTCTGCTGTTGTGCAAAAGTTTAGCAGAAAACCAGAAAAGTTTCTTGGGGATCTTATGCGTTTTCTAACCTCGACATAATGTACAACCCTAAAATTTGTCCTGTTACAAATCCAGGAGAAAGTAAATGATTTCGAATGATCTACCATAAGATGTAACCTCAGCTTTTGTACAATCTATTTTGAATATCCGGTTCAGTACATTTACTCTCTTTGAAGCCCCTGCTTTAGGCTTGACTTACATTCATTCCTTCACTGCAAATTCTCAGTAGCTACATGAGGTTTCCTTCCCATTGCAATGTCTTTATGACTAATATGTCTTGCGAGCATATCCGTCATTTAGGGCCCCTAGTTTTGAGAAAATAACGTTTTTATATCTCTCTCAAAATATCGATAGATTTAAGTCGTTAAATTCAACATTTTATGGGGGGGGGGACTGCAAAATCATATAAGTATCTGCAACAGAGAAAAGCCTTATTGGAGGTTGGCAGCCCCAGCATTATGATCTATATATATTAAGATCTGCAATAGATAAAAACCTACGAAAATCTTGAATCGTAAATATTCCAGCAATTTATTCTAATAATAAAGCTGGGGTGCCCATTTGAAGGGGAGGGGGGGCATGAGGCTGACAATACCACTGAAACTATCAGAGGAGTTATTTTTAAAGGATTTTAGACTCTTCACTTGGGAAGCCCGTTTTTTTTTTTCGGTGAGGGGGATGACGCTCAGTACAATTTAGGGGTGTCGTCACAGTTGGGGAGGATGTGCTTCCCTAACTATATTATTTGTATATTGAGATCTGCAATAGAGGGATGGCATCGGACATTTTAAAAGCTAAATATTAAAGTAGTTTATCCCTATAATAATTGCTAAAACAGGGATATGCCCCTGGAGTGGGGGGGGGCATCAGGCAGACTATGTAACTGAAAGAATTGGAGATGCTATTTCAAAAGGATTTAGCCTCTTTTTTGAGGATCCTGGTATTTTAGGGGGGGGTGTTAGGTAAAATTGAGGGGGGAGGGCAAAGCACTTGGAGAGAATTGGCACTCCTAGCTACATTATTTGCAGTAGAGAAGAGTCATCGCAAATCTTGATCTGTAAATATTTCAGTAATTTATTCTAATAATAATAGCTGAAGTATATAGAAATGCCCTTCCTTGGGGGGGGGGGGGGGCATGAGACAGACTTTACCACTGAAATAATTAATGAAGGTTTTTAAACCGATTTTAGTATCTTGAATGAGATGTCATGTTTATTTTTCGGGGGCGGGGACTCGTTTTAATTGAGAAGGTTATCTTTGGGGGGGGGGGGGGTACTTGGACATATATCTATGCATATCAAGATCTGCAATTGATAAAAGCCCTCGGTAAGTAGTTTTGTGTAATTTTTTTTCAATAATATTCGCTACAACGACCCTTCCCCACTCATATGGTGAAGGGGGTCACAAGCGCAGACAAAATAGTTGAAATTTTACAAAGGGTACCTGAAAATTTAAGTCTTTGTGAAACAGACCTCATTATTGGGGAATAACATTTTTAAGGAGGGGGGAGGTAAACTGCGGAGCTTGAGGTACGATTCTAGGCCATTCCTCCTATTCTATAGGCGCCCTCAGAGTTTTATCTGCTAAAAAACTTGAAGAAATTTGAGTCAAAATCGCAGTCTTTTATTGTCAGGCCAAGAACGTTTCAACTTGCCTTCGTAAACTAGATCAAACGTTCTAATTAACGGAATAATAGCTCTTCAATTTCCAATTGATTGTAAATGGAAAATACAGTTTCGGTATTAAAGATGTCTTCACAATGAAATATTATTTACAAGTACCTAGAAAAAACTTTCTTTTCACAGGAACCCCCACCTCCCTCCAAATTTCAAGATTATTTTGTCAATATAGCACCTCAAAAAGGAAAGGGACCACAATAATTCTGAAAAACGTACTATCGAATTACAATCTAACATTAATGCTCCTTCTTACCACAAAACACGCTTGCACGAAGTAAGCTTACATAATTGGTGCTTTGGTGGCATAAAAATGTAACCATAGTGACACATCATTAAGGAGACACTGGACGTTCAAAAAGAAGAAATTTTTGAAATTTTTATTTTTTGAAGTTATTTGAATATGAGAAACATTTTGTGAGTTTTCTTTATTTATTATAGTATAGACAATGATTTAAAATAAGTTTCATTGTTGTGAAATCAAAATAATTACGCAAGGGACTTTTCAAAGTTTTGTTAATTATCGTTAAGGTTAACATTTTGTTAAAAAATGATCTTCTAATTAAAATTTTTAATGAAATTTCATAATTAAGCTTGCACCGGTGCTTAAAGTATGATTAAAATTTCATGCAAATCCATCAATAATTAAAAAAGTTTGTTTTCAAGGTCCAGTGTCCCCTTAAGATTTCATAAGTTGGAATCAATATGTTCAAACTTGAAGCATGCATTACTAATTTAGACCAACAAAAAGTAAAGAGTTTTTAGCGTATTGTAATATTTGAGACTGAATTGCTTAAAACTAAAAATTGCGTCAAACCTTTATATTCTTCTTCGCAATACGAATCTGACTCATGCCAGATTTTTCCTACTGCAACGAAACAGTTTCTGCTACTCCAGCTGCAATACCTCCCTCTTTTATAGTTTTAAAATGTTCTTCTGCCGTGGATTGCTCATTCATAGTAATTTCAATACTAGCCTCGAAAATTAACTTAATAGCAAAATCAGCACAAAATAAAGAGCGTCCTTTTCTACCCTCATGCAGAAAATTTGTCTCCAAGCATCTAAAATCTTTATCAAAAACATCAATTGCTCGTACAAAGAACTCCGCAATACAGTATTAGTCTTGGAACAAAGAAGCAATTACAGGGGGGTTTCTAAATGTGATCTTCAATCTGGGGGGTGGGAGTATAAATCTTTACCGTTTGTTTGAGAATCCAAAGTTTGAGTTGTGTGCAGGGTGTGTGTGCGTACGTAGGCGCGTGAATGTGTAGACGTGTGGGTGTGTGTGCAGGGTTAGACACCTCCGTTCAGGACTGGTCCCGCGCGCGGAAACCGGTAGAGAGTTAAGTTCGCAAAGTTTTATGAAGCCTTGAACACGGCTTGTAACCATGGCGACGAAAATTTTCCCTCTTAATAAATATTAAAATACGCTAAACTTAGCCCTGGCTTTGAAATAGTAATTTACTGCTAAGGCAGGTCAGTTGAAATATTGCAGTCTGCAATATTCCAGCCCGATGAGTTCTAATCAGAAGGAAAGTGCTGTCTCTGAATGTGATAACCGGGCTGTCTGGTGTATTGCATGCGTTTCCGACTTATTCCTGGCTTCGGGTAGGTAACTTACTGCTAAATACCGAAGCTTTTTTCTTCAACTCACGAGACTAACTGCAACGAGCTGCTGACACTTTCTGGGGTGAGACAAATTTACTGTCTCTCTCAGTTTGTTGGCACTCTGAGCTTCAATGAGATGACATCTTCCTCCAGCTCTGTTAATCCCTATTGCAGACTGGGGAGTTCTAATAAGAACGAATCTGCAATCTCTGGATGTGATAACCGGGCTGCCTGCTACATTGCATGTAGTTCTGCTTTAGCCCTGGCTAAAGGGCAGTAACTTACCGCTAAATCATTTTCTTTGCCCAAATAAATGTAGAGTTTGTCGATTAAATCCAAAACCAAACTTTTTTTTTGCAATTTGTAATAAGAAAAAGAACTCCTACGATCCTTAGCAAGTATTAAAGTACCATTTTATTTCAATACAGGATTTGCTAGGAGGAGCAAACTGTTTCTCAGAAAGACAAATTGCCTTCTCAAGTGTCAAACTTAATAAACATGTAGTTCAACAAGGATAATATCAATGTCATCGACTAGCCAACAATTTATTCCAGATGTAAATCTAATGAGAAACGTGTGTAAACATATAGCACGAAAATTATACGAAAATAAGAGCCAGTATTTTTTAACTAAGGACCTTAAATAAGCAAGAGAGCAAACCTGGTGGAAATCTTTATGATCTCCACACAGGCAAAAGGTCGTCTCCAGCACTTTCTTCTAGTCAGACGGTTGCTCTAATGGGTTTTAATTTGTGCCCAAACAATGAAAAAATTGTATTAGAATGCACCTGTATTCATTTTTTTAAGTGTTTTGTTGGAATGAAATGTGACAAAACATTAGGTTATGGAGTGCTGTTTTCAAGTTTTGTTCGGATAAAAGATAAGAGATTTTGCCCTCTTATGTTGACTCTCCGACTTAAAATCTAGTTTCTGTACCTTAATTCGTACGATAGTTTATACAGTATTCATAAAGAAATTGCATATGTTTAATATTTTTGTTTTGAAAGGATGTTGCGTTTTAATAACATTTTTCAAAAAAAAAAAAAAAGGCTTTATTTTTTTTAACGAAGAAAAATTAAGCAAAAACTTGCCTGTTTTCTAGTTTCTTGGATCCCAGATAAAATGTATATTACATTTAAGAAGTTTTCATTTATAATTCTCTTTCCCCACTCATATAAAGCATACTTCCGGATTTCCCTAATCATATTCTAATAATGGCATCTCAAAACCAAGAAGCTGGATCCGCTACATATACCATTCTTGAAAAAAAGTATAAGTTTCTAAAATCAGACCTCTCTCCCCCCACGAAAATCTAGAAGTGCCCTGCCATGCAAGCGATCAACTCTAAATCAAAGGTCTAGTTACCCCCTCCCCCAAACCCACTTTTTTTAGTGCACCAGCCGCCTATGCCGAGGCATATTCGGTTTTGCAGCGAACGCTCAAATACCTATCAGCAGGACTGTAAACAAGAATCAAAAGGAATGGTACTCCTTACCTTTATGTATAGATAAATGAAAGGAACTTCAACATTCGCCAAAGAATTATGGTAAAGTTGCATAGCAGTATTGTGCAGTAGTTTGCAGCTTTATAACTGATTCTTGTTCAAACCAACATCTGTGAGAAGAAATGAGAAAAACAATCAATTTCATGTTATAAATTCCAAATGAATTCAAACAATAAGTAAACTTAAAAATTAAATGTTTTTCAGCAAAGTTGTGTAAGCACATGTAAAAAAAACATAATTTGTCAGAACTGATCAGCTGTCTTCTGGTTCAAACACGTGTAACATTTGAATAAAACAAGGTTAATCAAATGCTTTATCATAGTTCAGCTGCAGAGGTGTTTTCTGAATGACAAATACAAATGTGACTACCAGCATCAGGCTCCGGGCCCAGCTAGGCATTTCTCAATTTATTAGTCCTCTCTGAAAATCAATGACTCTACTCTCATACTCATTACTGCCTCTTCTGGTAAGCTGTTCCAAATGCCCATATAGCCCTACTAATGTAATAATTTTGCATGATTTCTAGATTTGCTCGAAACTGAAATAGCTTGAAACAATGATCCCTCGTCCTGTTTTCCTAACCCATCAACGACTTTCATTTTGATAAATTTAAACAACTGAATCATGTCCCTTCTGACTCTTTGATCCTGGCCATACACATTAAGACTTCTATGAAACCTGGCATCATAACCTAAATCTGATAGTCCCCTCACTAGTTTAGTAGTTCTTCTTTGAACCCTTTCCAATAAAGAAGTATCGTTCTTAAGATACGGAGACCAAAACTGAACAGCATACTCCAATTAAGGTCTTACCAAACTTCTATACTGGGTGTTTCTGAACTCTTGGGCAAAACTTTAAGGGATGATAGTATATATTAGGACCAACAATTTAATGGCATAAATAAGGGTCCCAAACGTTTAGGGTCCACACTTTAAAATGATCATAAAAAACTGAAAAATTGGTCAATTCGTTTGCAATTTTGGCTAAAATTATTCTTTTCATCAGTATTTTCTTGAAAATAAATTTTGAAGATGTAGTTTAAAAAATGCCGATAGAGGGCGCTTTAGACTTCGGACTAAAAAAACAACAACTATTTTTTATCTCTGTTTTTGAATCTCATTAGATTGTTTCCAATGCTTGACCTTACACTTAAATTTTGAGCTCAAAATAAGAATCATTGGGCGTGATTATGTCGCGCAAACTGAACTGTGTTCAAAAGTTGAAATTCACTGTCGCAAAAAAGAAAAAATACAATAACCCAGAAGGAAACGAGCGATCTTCACGGAACTTAAAATGGATATGACAAGATAAGGAAATTATTACATTTTTTTTGTGACAAAGTGTATTTCAACCTGTGAAGACAGTTCAGTTTTTGCTACTTACTCACTCCCAAAAATTCAGATTTTGAGCTAAAAATTTAAGCCCAAGCATTAGAAAAAATTTAATGAGATTCAAAAATAGCGGAAAAACATAATTGTTCTTTACTCAAAAGTCTAAAGCGCCCTCTATATCGGCATTTTTAAATCTACATCTTTAAAATTTATCTTCAAGAAAATACTGATAAGAAAAATTGTAGCGAAAACCGCAAGCGAATTGACCGATTTTTCTGTATTTTATGATTATTTGAAATTTTGGACTCGAAACTTGAATGGCTTCGGAAGACGTTGGGACTCCTATTTTTGCCATTATATTATTTGTCCAGATGTGTACCATCCCCCTTTTGCTCAAGAGTTCAGAAACACCCTGTATAAAGGCAGAATAACCTGATTACATTTGTTTGAAATGAATTGGTAAACCCAAGCATTCTGTTATCTTTGTTATTTGCAATGCTGCATTGTTGATTAAACTTGAAATTCTGATTTATTAAGACACCCAGATCAATAACATTTTCCACCAGACTAATGATTGAAACCAGTAAATAATAAATTGAAATCTTATTTCCATAACCTAAATGTAGCACTTAGCATTTCCCAAGATTAACTACCATGTCCCACTTATCTCCCCACTTAGTAATATGAACCCATTAGCATTATCTACTTTGGTCAAGTAAATAGGCAATTCGCGATTGCTAAAAAAAATCCACAAAACATGGACTTGAATCCACAATGAAAATTACACAACATACAACTCGTTTGTTTGATGACCACCAACACCTCGCTTATCCGGTAGTTCAAAGACATGCCCACAATGCCATTTTTTTAAAACCTGTTATTTGCCATAGTCTAGTAAAAAAAATAAATGAGAAAAACAAAAAATCGCATAGTTCTTAAAATTCTACACACGTACAGAAAAGGCACCTAATTGACGTACTTGATGTCCCAGGTGGTAGAGGAGGGTTAGCTCGCTCCGCCATCTTTGAATTTAGGGAAGTTTTTTTCAGCTTTCGTCTTATATCAAAACAACTATCAACTGTCAAGCAAAAATGTGAATGAATAAATTAAAGAGCAAAAACTGATCTTTAAAAAGCATTTTTCGTCTTTATTTTAGCTACAATAGGTGGTTGGATACTTAATTTCAAAGTTCGTGAACTTTTAAAAAGTTAACATTTTTATCTCTCTTTTCCATTTTTGAACGCAAGGATGCAAAATGTAGTTTTTTCGTCCTTGCTACTCTCTGGAAAGATATAAACTTTCGTTTATCAAGAGAAGTTGCATTTAAAACAACCCCATGTAAATCCAAGAAGAACGCTTGGCCCGCCTCTGCTATTTGATGTGAAGTAGAAAGCGGGAACGTAAACATTTATGACTTACGTGAAATACACCGCCAGCTCAGTCATATCTAGCCAAGGACTGCAGTTTCGTGCTTATTAGCACTCATCAGCCCGGCATAGGAAAATGACTGAGCTGGAGATGGAAAATCTCTTAAGGAAGCCAAGAGTGCCAAACAAACTGGTAGCTAATACAGAATTAGCTCTGCCAGACGAGTGACCGAAGCAATGGTTCGGTTCAACTTGAAATTTGAAGGCAAGGCATATTCAGTAAGCTAATTCTGTATTAGCTGCCAGTTTGTTTGGCACTCTTGGCTTCCTTAAGAGGTTTTCCATCTCCAGCTCAGTCACTTTCCTATGCCGGGCTGATGAGTGCTAATAAGCAGTCCTCGGCTGGATATGACTGAGCTGGCGGTGTATTTCACGTATTTCTGCCTTAGCCCTGGCTATAGTGCGGTATCTTACTGAACTTATGGCTTTTGTTCTGCATTTATAGTATGTAGCTGTTGTCATGGTGCAACCGGAGAAAGCATGGAGAGAAAGAGCTTGATCCTTGAGCTCTCAAGAGTTTTCCAGTTCTTGGGTGCAAAAATATGTGAATATTCACTTTACCTTTCCCTGGCTTCACGAAATGAACATTATCAGTTGAAGTCAAAGCTATTAATAGCATAACAAGATCTATGTTTCACCTACGACAACTTAGCAAAAAAAACCCTCTCCGGATATTTCGTTCACGACGAAAGGATGTAGTACAAGATGTAGCTGCAGAAAATTAAGTGAAAAAATGTAGCATTGTTTTAATAAACTGCCAGGATTTAAAAAACTGACCTTTTCTGTTTATCACCAAATAAAACCCTTAAGGGGAGTCAGTACCCCCTATACCGTCAATGTTAATTTGCACAGGTTCATGTACCTTTTTCTGAAAATCTATTAAGGACACAAGTATGAATTTCTTTCGGTACCTCAAGTAGACCGTTCTCTATACTGAAGTAAAATTTTACAGAAAGAACGCTTAGTTTTTTTTGTAAAAAATTCTAATGTGTAAGTCATTGTATTTGTTTCAAAAAATGCCATTTTGCCACACAAAATCAGCTCTATAAAAAAATCATTTTCGAATATGAGAAAAAGTTTACTTCAGTATATGCAGTTAGATGTATGGAATTGGTGGTAAAAATTTCAAAGCATAACACAATTTAGTTTCTGAGAAAAAAGAATATTTAGTTTCAAAAATACCATTTCGAGATATTGCAATTTAAAGGGGAAAATCATACCTCATCAAAATAGGTTTTACATTTTTTAAAGCTTACTTTAACTTGCTTCTAATATGAGCACGTTCAAGATGTTTGTATCATTGAAAAGGTATTGAAATGGAGTTTCAAAATATATAAAAATCAAAAAATCGAGTTTTTGAAAGTATTTAGGGTACTAACTCCGCTTAACAATCTGAGGAAGAAGCCCTTGTTGCGAATTTGGATTTTTCATCATCATTTTTATCATTTATCCTAACCGCAAAAGGGTACACGTTTTACTTCTTACATGCGTTAAGTTCTTTTTGGGCCTTAGTTGACGTAAATGACATAGCAGAGTCCATTGATTATAAAACAAGTGATTAATATGCCTTTCGCAGAGTCTCAAAGATGAAACTAGCTGATGTGTGCATCACATGACTTCCTTTTACTCCAATTTAATGGCATTTTCTCATTATTGGCAGTTTTAATATGATTCAATAGTTTACTCTCTAAATATCACCAACAGTGGCCAAATTAAAACCAGATTTTAAAAAAATTTTAAAAAAAAATTGCCAAATTTGTCACCAAGTAGGCGACAAAACTAGGCGACCAAAAAACTGGCGATATATCGCCAAGTGTCCGCCAAATTATAACACCACGTGAGTTTACATCGAAATTACCAACGATTTCCCCCCACCCAAAAGGGGCAAAAAACCTCCTTTGAAGCATACGAATGCAACCAGAAAGGAAGGTGCACTAGACTCTCACAAGGAGTCGATGTACCAAATTTAAACTTTCTAGGACATTCCGTTTTTGAGTTATGGGACATACATACACACATACAGACGTCACGAGAAAAATCGTTGTAATTAACGCGGGGATCGTCAAAATGGATATTTCGGGTGTCTGTACGTTCCTAGGCACATATCCACGTGTGGTCAGGTTGAAAAAAAACTCAACATTCATTTGGGGGTGAGCAAAATGGAAATGAAGGCCAATATTTGGGTGAAAATTTTTTCGCGAATACAATACTTCCTTTTTTTTGTAAAAGGAAGTAAAAAGGGGAGAAGTAGATAGTTTTTTTTAAATCTCACTAATTTGGAAACATATTATCGCGGCACCTATTACAGATATACCCAAAACACATTTTTAAAGGTAATTGTGCGGACTTGAACAATTGAGTACTTTGCTTCGAGAAAAAGAGAGATTTTCAAATATAAGGCGAAATCTGAAAAAACGATAGCCTTTCTAATATTATGAATGTGAAAGTGACTTTACCTTTTTATGTCTTAACTAGTGGTGCCCGCACGGCTTTGTCCGTAGTAGACAGTTAAAAGATCATTTGGTTCGCCTATATTTACAAATAATGGATGATGAATTTCTCGCCTATTGGCTATGTTCATTTGCTCGCCCATGTTACGTTTTCACGTTGTGATAATTCTGTAATTTACTATTCCATGTTATGATAATTTGCTGGATAAAATGTTCTTAAAACTGGAATAGAAAAAGAACAAAATCGAATTTTCGAAAAATCGCTTCGAGGTGCACACTTCCATGCTACAAACTAATTTTGTGCCAAATTTCATGAAAACCGGCCGAACGGTCTAGGCGCAATGCGCGTCACAGACTGTTTAAGTGTCTAAAATGACTGGGTATGTCCAATGGGAAAAAATCATATACACAACACTTTTCCACAACGCGAAATTCTGATTTCGCGAGGAATCTTGGAGCGCATCCCTCGCGTAAGTCGGGATGTATGGTCTGTGCTGTGACCCCCCCCCTCACCAAATGAGCGGGTAGAGTCAGTGTAGCGAATATTATTCGACAAAATTACTGGAATATTACTTATATCAAGACGTCCGAGGGCTTTTATCAATTGTAGATCTTGATATGCAAAGATGTAAGTTCAAGTTTCCCCCCCAAAGGATGACCCCCACAATTTTAACACCCCCCCTCGAAAATAAACACGACCTCTCATAAGAAATTAAAATTCGTTTAAAACAACTTCATTTAAAGTTACAATGGTAAACTCTGTCTCATGCCCCCCCCCCCGCACCACTAACTTAGCTATTACGAGAATAAATGACTGAAATATTTACTGATCAAGATTTCCGATGACTTTTATAGCTAGGGGTGCCAATTCTCCAAGTGCATTGCCCCCCTTTATTTTACCGAGCCTCCCCCCCCCCAAAAAAAAACAGGATCCTCGAAGACAATAAAATCAATTTAAAATAACATGTCTCATAATTTCGGTTATATAATCTGCCTCATACCCCTCCTCCTTCCTCATGGGCATATATCCCTGCTTTAGCAATTATTATTGGAATAAACTACTTTAATATTTACCTTTCAAGATGTCCGATGGCATTTATTGCAGAATTCAATATACAAATGATATAGTATGGGAAACCCATCCTCCCAAGTGCGGCGACACCCCTCAATTTTACCGAGCGTTTCTCCCCTCCTCCAAAAAAAAACGGGCTCCCTTATCGAAGAGTCTAAAATCCTTTTTAAAAAACTTCGATAATTTCAGCGGTATAGTCAGCCTCAAGCCCCCCCCCCCCTCTTCAAATGGGCATCCCAGCTTTAGCTATTGTTAGAATAAATTGCGGGAATATTTATTTTAAGATTTCCGTAGGCTTTTCTCTATTGCAGATCTTAATGTATAGATAATAATGCTAGGGCTGCCAATTCCAAATGAGTGCGGTACCCCTCCCCTCATTTTTATTTTTACCTAACATGCCCCCTCCCCCCCCAAAAAAAAAAAAAGAAAAACGCGATATAATCTTATGGAGATTAAAATCCTTATTAAAAAAAACTTCTGGAAAAATTTCAATGGCATTGTCTGCCTTTATGGCCCCTACCTTCCACTACAAGGGGCCCCTTGCTTTTGCTATTATTAATCGCATAAAATGCTGAAATATTTACCTTTCAAGATGTTCAATGGCCTCTCTATTGTAGATGTTAACAGATGACATGGCTAGAATTGTCCCCCCACCCCCAGTGGGATCGCACCCTCAAATTTATCGCGCTAAATATTATCATTCGAATAAATCGATGGAATATTTACTTATCAAGATGTCCGATTGCGTTTCTCTGTTGCAGATCTTAATATGCAGATGTTGCAACTAGGGTTCCCTCCCAATTGCGATAGCACCCCTCAATTTTATCAAGTCCCTCCCCTTTTCCCCCAAGAATTGCAATCCACTAATAGAAAGACTTAAATTCTTCTAAACTAATTTCTCCAAACGTTTTTGCGGTATAATCTGCCTCAAGATCCACTCCCCCCCCCCCCGCACCCTCTTATGAGCATCCTTGCTGTCGCTATTATTAGTAAAATAAATTTCTGAAAAATTTTGTCACCAAGAGGGCCGATGGCTTTTTTCTGTTGCAGATACTTATGTCATAGGCATTGCATTTATATACTTTGCCCCCCCCCCCTTCATAAAATGTTTAATTTATCGACCTAAATATATCAAAAATATAGATATTTAGAGAGCGATATATTGCGGTATTAAGATTCTGATATCGCCCAGCCCTATTTAAGACCCAATTTTCCCGAATATGGGTGAGAAAATTACCCTCCTATATTCATATTATATATCGTCAAAAAGAGCAGATTTTTCCACATTCTATTAAATTTGTTCTAATTCTTCAACTTAAGTACAGATAACATGGCCTAAGGTCGAAGATAGACCTTCTATCTCAATAAGAAACGAGCTGATGTGTGCATCACATGACCTCCTTTTACTCCAATTTAAAAACTCGGAGTGAGCAAAGATACACTTCAAATATTTTCACCCCAAGTTTGTTGCGAACCGAAGCAAAGAAAACGTTTTACAGATAAATTTTCGCAATATTGGCAGTTTTAATGTGATTTAATGGTTAACTCTCTAAATATAGCCAATTTAAAACCAGATCTTAAATAAAAAAAAAAAAAAAAAAAAAAAACGCCAAATTGTCGCAAAGTTGGCGACAAAATTTGGCGAACAAAAGCTTGGCGAAATATTGCCAAGTGTTTGCCAAATTATAGCACCGCTTGAGTTTACATTAAAATTAACAATGATTTTACCCCAAAAGGTGTAAAAGACCCATCTGAAACATCCGAATGCAACCCAAAAGAGAAGGTGCACAACTAGACCCCACTTGGCGTCTATGTATCAAATTTCAACTGTCTGGGACATACCGTTCTTGAGTTATACGAGATACAAACACAAATACGGACGTCACGAGAAAACTCGTTGTAATTAACTCGGGGATCGTCAAAATGGATTCTTCAGGTGTCTATACGTTCTTAGGCATGTATCCACGAGTGGTCGGGTTGAAAAAAAAATCAATATTCATTCGGGGGCGAGCAAAATGGAAATTAAGGTCGATTTTTGAGTGAAAATTTTTTCGCGAATACAATACTTCCTTTTCTGTGAAAGGAAGTAAAAAGTTACGAGCGTTTTCACCTGAAGTTCAAAAATCTCTTCTCCTTTCAAGTTATTAACGTTTTACTTTGTGTTACCATAGTTACGCCTCCTAAATCCTTCGTTTCTTATTTTAATCTCTTAAAAGTATTTTATTTCATAGCAATCCACAGTATAATTTGAGGATTGTAATAGTAAAACCATGCTTTTTTTAAGGCTTGGGCAATTCCATGGTGACCTAATATTTTTAAACATTTTTTCCCCCAAGAAACAACCGTTTTTGTAACACAAGTTTTATTGACTTCTTACTGCTGAACGAAATGTTAGTGTTTTATGAATTCAAACTTTTAAACCTCTTTAACATATAGATCCCATTCTGATGGGGAATAAAGGAGAATGTTGTTTTTAGGGTCAGTCCATACAGGTAAGACGGATGGCAACATTTTATCATTCTTAAGTTTTCAGAAACTCATATCCCTAAAAGCTGCAGATGAAAGGTGCTAAAAACCGCTTTAATTTTTTTCACTAGTCTGGACCTTAGATTTTTTTTTAGAAGTCATCAAAAGTCGTTTTCGTCGTCAAAAGTAGGACTCATGGGACTTTAGGGATTTCTGGTAGTTAATTTTATTCCTTGATGTTGAAGTGCATAAGATGGTAGTCTTACATGCTGAGTTACGGGGCTGTAACTTATTAAAATAATGGCAACAGGTTCAAGTTCAATGTCAAATGTAAAAGCTTTACTCATTTCAAAGGGGGACGACTCGCTTCGGAGACGAAAACACAAAATGAAAAATAGCAAAACTAATTATTGGAGTCATGCTAATAAGAAAATGTAACCGTTGTTGTGTTTGTTTACCTTTTATAGATTACAGCCCCTCAAAAATCAGAAAAATGACATTTTTAGACCCCTGTAAAACCAAAAGGGGATGGAATTAAAAATAAAATTTCTTAGCAAATTGAATATTCCATTCAAGTATTAATCATTTTTTATATATGATTGTGTATTTGGTTTGTATAAAAAATACAGTTATTTGCAATTAATTTTGCTAGTTAAATCGCACTCTAAAACAGAAGTAAAAACGTCATTCCACCTTCTTAAATTACTTCTATTGTACTCTAAATACATAATACTAAAAAAAAATGCATTAAGTATAAAAATAATTTTTATTTCATAACTTAGAAACATATCGACATGAATGAGTAGTTAATTTTTTTGACACCTCAAGTAGTTTATATATAAACTATACTGATAATGTATACACACATTTTTAATACATACATACATACTCTACATTAACTTACGTAACTTGCCTTAAACATATGAAAAATATCTGCATAATTGAAAAGAAAATAAATACGTTTTCCATTACTTGCTAGAAAAAGAACTCACCTCGAAGAACTATAGTTCTAATGGCGACACAGTTTTTGGCGTATTGGAATGTTTTACCACAGCACATTCATAATTTGATACTTCGAAACTGTACCAGGTCCAAGAAAATGACAGGGTCTCTAAATTTAGTGATCAACACAAGCTATGTAATAATTTTTGACAATAATGGGCGGTTTTTTGATAATCGTTTTATTAACACGCTATTCTTCATACCTTTTGCTAGAGGACAAACTTAATATTTAAACAGGGTGGTATAAAGCAGTGAGTAGCTATTGCACAGTTCTCAAATTAAATTCCGCACAGTAGCGGAATTTAAGGGGGCATAGGGGGCCTGCACTCCCCCCAAAGGATGAATTAATTTCACTATTTTATTTATTGCTTTTTAATTGACCTTTCTTGCGCATTTTTTTTTACGCAATTAAATAGAACACAAAACACGTACAGCCAATTTTGAATGAAAGCATTTTTGTTTGTTAAAGAAGTATTACTGGAGTCAAGAGGCCCAGAGTTGGAATACATTTAACTCACTGGTTTCGAATTCAAGGGACCGTATTATCGCGATTCGTCCTCTAATTCTTCTTTGATGGAATCAATAATTAACTTTTTTTTTAAATGTTTAGGCGCACATAAAAGGGTAATTTTGATCCAGGAACCTATTTACGCAATAATCGATTTCTTTTTTAGCTTATAAAAAATGCAAAATGAAATCATATGGTAGTTTCTTGGAAAAATCATGATTTTTAATGGAAATGACATGTAGTATCAATATGTTATCTCAAATGTATCATGGCTTTAAGAACAAATCAGCAACTGTTTTGAAATTCAAACAGAAATAGTTTCTGAATTCTTCACAGTGAAACATGTTATGAAGTTATGATTTTCTTTATAAATTATAAAAACTGAAGTGAGGTACGGGTTCATTTAATAACCTCGCCCTCGTGTTATAATTATGACAATGTTCTTAAGTAAAGCCGCTCATTGTCTAGCATCTCGATGACATTATATTAGGTTTAGCATTTGAATGGCTTGAAACGTTAAACATGTTTTCCGTCCACGTTCAAAGTATATTAGTGCATAATATTCATGTACTTAGTAGATTCATTGACCTGAAGGAATCCTTAAAAAAATAATAAAAACACGCACTTTTTCAAATAAAATCATTAAAACTTTGTTATGAAACATCGAAGGCGGGGGCTGAGCTACTCAATTTCACGAGCCCCCTCCAAAGCATTTTTCTTTATCCGCCCCTGGGGTGCCGCAAGAGATGGCGAAGGGTGCCGCAAAGGGTGGCAATTCCCTCCAGGGCTTGGAAGGCTTAAGAATAAAACATGACCGATACAACAACAACATTTGCTTCACTGGATGAAGAAAGGAACTGTACTACAAGTTTTGTTTCCCAAATATTCAATGTGTGAACCTTTCGTAATGCGGCAGACTGAACTCGAAATGAGGAAGTCATAAGAAAAATCCTGCTCTCACTCGCCAGCAGGGTCCGATTAACCTATGAAATTAGGGGAAGCTCTGCCTCATTTTGAAGCTCCCCACTTTTTGTTTTGAGAATTTTTTATAAACAGACTATGCACATTGATACAACATAGACTAATGCTAAGTGGCTCAGCAGTATTCAGAATTAAGTTTATTACACCTTACCGGACTGACAAATTTTGATTATTACATGTGTTGCAGTTGAACTCTCAGTTCGCTTGGGTAGTAACATTTTGAATCATATTTGGCAGTTCAAAAAAGAAATTGTTATAAAAGTAGATTGTAACATAGTTGAACCAAATCCCACATTTAAAAATCTAGATCGTAGCTACATTTTATCAAATGTGTCCTCACTCTCAATAATTTAATTCTTTCAAACAATTTTGTCAAGCAAGTTACAATGTTCGTAATCTCTTTAGAAAACGCCGTTAAAAGTAGATACTGGAAGTGTTGAGCAGTTTTAGTGATATTTGGGCCCCCAAAAAACTCGGAGGGGAAGCTCAAGCTTCCCGAGCCTTTCGAGTAATCAGGCCCTGCTCGCCGGAAAATGTCACGATCAATAGTCGTTCTTTTTCAGAAAAGATGGGGCACCTTCGATTACCTGACAGACGCTTTCCATTTCCTCCATAACGAACTTCCTCATCGTTGAATTTGACGAGGTTCTGATGATGACAATCTTCTTCCTAGGCCACCGTACTTTCCGCAGCTAACCCTAAGCATTTCTTTTCTTTTTTTTAAGTTGTTACATCAAAAATAGCGAGTTCGTGCCCCATGGGTCACTTTATTTGCAATATTTACGCCAAAATATCACAACCGCATATTCTAAGATTGATTGTGACATGTTACCGTCAGTGTTACAAAAATCCTTATATATTATTTCTGTAGCCTGTTTTTGGTTTCTACTCGAGATTTTCCTCAATTCTTGATCGATTTCTTTGATTTACACCATATTTTAAAGCTTATCGTGCAGGCTACTGACGAAAAATAGACCCACGGTCTAAAAATTGTTTTTTCGGGCAAAAAAACCTGTTTTAAAAAACCAGAATGAGGTGTTCGGTTAAATTTATATTTTTAACTTGCACTGTTACCGACAGAGCTGAATAGCTTGATCGGCAGAGCGTTCGCCTGGTAACCAGGAGAATACGTGTTCGGGCCGACGTCCGGACAATCTGCATCAAAAAATTAGAAAAATATCGCGTATTACATTAACAATGAAAAACAAATATGAGGGAATACGTGAGGTAGAAACGCTCCTAGCTGTTATGAAAACTTGATGGAACACGGAGCTAAATTGATACTTAATTGTAAGGGGTTTTTTTAAGATTTGGCTAAGGGAATAAAATCAAAGCATAATGTAAGCGAAAATATAAGTCTCAGGTTTAAGATTTCAGACTACATTGGAATTGTTTTTTGTTCAGTAAAATATAATGAATCGTATGTTGAAATACAGATTCTTCTAATGGGTTTTTGACTCTTTGTGCAAATAAAAAAAATACCACCTCAATTTAAAGGGTAATATATATATTTTTCTTCTTTTTGCAAAAAAAAAAACACAAACAAATAGCGTATCACATTTTTACTACATTTGAAAAGCTACGCTTAAAAAAGAACTTAGTTCAAATTATTTTGCATTTTAACCGTGCTGTTAAATGATGAACACGTGCTGCCATCTAAGTCATAACGGTTCAAACAGCCTGCGATAACAAATTGTAAAAATTTCCAAAAATAAAAACACTTCTCGACAAAAAAAAAAAAAAACCTGTGGGTTTCTTTTTTTGGTAGAGCGTTCGGCTATAAACTGTGTGAACTTCGGGCCAGTTGGGGCTGTCCGACATAATAGCAAATTTACAGTAATATTACACATTACATGTACTCATAACATACAACAGATAATACACGTTATAAAATAAATGCAGTGGGAATGCTATTTGGTGTTTCGACCCTTTATTCAGGCTACAGTTATCATTCAGATAAGTTGACTGCTAATCGAAGGGTGTTCTTCCCTTTTTTTAAAGCTTTGACTCCGTCCAGACCACTGAGCATAATGTAAGCATAAAAAAAAGTATTAGATATACCTCAAGGGAATCCTTTTTGTGCAGAAAAACATTTTCATTGCATGCTGAAATGTAGATTTTTCCAATAGCAGTTTTCGAACTTTTGTACAAATGAAAAAATACTACGCCAAATGAAAACCACGAGTTTCAACCAGTAGATCTTTAATTATTTATTCAAATACGATATAAAACATTTAAATTATTATCAACTTCATTAGTAAGAAATCATTTTCTACTCCTCTGCTTTCGGCTGAAAAAAAAAAAAAAACATTTTGTCTACGTTCGAAAAATTACACTTAAAAAACGGACTAAGTTCAACTGGTTTTGGTTTTGAATTTTAAGTGTTCGATTAAAAGAAAAACAAGTGCGGGCTTTTAAGCCGTACAGGTTAAAGAAGCCTGCTATGAGAAATTGTTGAATATTTAAAAATAAAAACACTTATTTTTTCAACCGAATTTATTGCTTCTCTAGAATGTCTGTTTCAATCGCTACGTGGAATCTTCCTCATTCTTTAATCAAATTCCATGTTTTACGAATAATTTTAAATCGCATCATGCTGGCTAATGACAAAACATAGACGCATGATCTTATTATATTTTTTTCGGCGAAAAACTTTTTTTACTGTGTTTTATTACGCATTCCTTCAATGAATAGCATTCGAAAAGGAAGGCACAGTTGCTAGGTTTCTTGGAGCGTCGTACTGTTAATCAGAATGGTGCCACTTCGAATCCGTGCCACTAAATATTTTTAATGTTTCTTTTTTTTCCGTCAGATGATCACATGGGCAGGACTGTATTTGCCACAACCTGTTTTTTCACATGCAAAATTACTGATTTTTCACGTGTCATTCAGCCACTTTTAATGATATTTATATTTGAATTGAAAATACGTACAACCAAAAGGGGAGTGATGATCAAATTATCACAACGTTGTATTTAACGAGGTTTTGTTACTGATGTCATTAAATTACATGCCTTCTCTTGTGCGCTTACTTTTTTCCGTTTACTTTTTTTCGGTTTTTCTTCATATTCTTTCTTTGAAATTTTTAAAGAGCGAAATGCCTTATGAAACGATTCGAAGTGCAGTGCGGAGTTCCGCACGGGTCGACTATTTAGACTTAATATCCGATATGAAAAAACTTTAAAAAAATCCAAAAAATGAAGTTTTTAATTAGACGATTTTTTTAAAGTCTTTAAACACAACCTCAAAACACGGTGTTTAAATTTGGTTTCGATCAGCTAATATCTTCCGGTTGTACATAAGCCCCAAAATAATGAAAAAGTTCCACTTTTATGTGTTTTTGGTATTTTATGAATAATTAGTATTTAAATTAGCCGAAGTATTTTTTCAGTCGAACTGAAAATGAGATAGACTAAAAGTCTGTCAGCTTCAGTCTGTTTCCCAGTCGCACAAAGCCTTGGAAACTCTCGTTCGCAGACGTCTGACAGCAATCCAGACAACATTACTAACCAGGCTGGAGTACTCCCCTCCACTCCATCCCCGCCTTCCTAGGACCACGTCAACTGTCTCCTTGTATTGTTTTTTCAGTCTGCATCTGTCATATTTAGTTCGATCTAGCTGTTTTCGTTCCGCAACTGTTTTAGTTTTCTGTGCAATGAGTAGTTTCTCTCCTCCATTTCAATGAGTTGTCTTTCCACCACACGTTTCAGCTCTTGGATGGCAAGAAAATGGAGCCTAGTACCTCTAAAGGGTCAATTGGTGAAAAGTTAGTTGACTGCCAAAATCTTCCGATAGTTAATTTTCAGAGCATTGATTGCCTGGTCCCAGAGATTCACCGAAACGTGCTCAGCAAAGATCAGCAACATTTCCTTGATATTTCAAAAGCAATTAAATGAAAACCTGTAAAAATTATTTGGCTGCACGAAATACTGGGCGTTTACCACATTTGAGGTGTTTGACAAAGACAAATGGAACTCAGAGTGTATATAAGTGAAAAAACTCTCGCATCTGAACTTTAAGAATTTGTTTCGTTTATACTGAAATCAGATATGCGAACGTAGTTTACTATCAAACGATGTTGAAACGACCCGAAACTTGTTTACCAAGCAATACAACGTATCAGGTATCTGCCAAAACCTTTGGCTTTATGTTGTCGACCCTGCGAGTGAACGAACGGGAATGGTTTTTTCGCCCACCCAGAAAACTTACTGTTAGCTATGACTCGAGAAGACATAAATGTTCGGGGTTCGAAGAGTTCTGAAGGCAAGACAGATAGATCCAAGTTAAAAAACAATTAGAACATTCACGCCACCAAAACTTAACTTCAATGCGCAAGAATACTCAGAAGTGGTCAACTGGATTTACTCTGCGAGTTATCGTCTCCCCCATTTTTTGCACAAATCAGTGACGACGACCTCAAATCACACATCGACTCAATCCTCCACTTTGAAGACTTATTTGTGGATGAAATTAGGCATGAATGATCTGGACAGCAAGGTGGATCTTATAAATCCGTCTCGAGATTCAGCTCCAGAAACATTTCCTGAGGCTACCGTGAAGAATTTTACACAGCGTTCAATAGTCTGCGCGTGCACTGGTTAAAAGTACAGTCGAACCTCAATATATCGAACTTCCACATATCGAAATTTGCTATGTATCGAAATCCCAGCCAATTTCTATGTTCATTACATAGAAAAATTGTTTCTATCTATCGAAAAAATCTCCATATATCGATTTTTTTTCGAGACATTCTTAGATTTTTTTTTCCTCTTTAGACTGTTTTTGTCTCATGAAAAATAAAGGTTAGGGGAGAAAATTATGTTCACTAAAGGTTGCTACGAATCTCATAAAGAATCTGGGATTGAGGGGTGTGTAGATAGGTCGTTGTTTTGTTCTAGAATTCTTGAATTCTCTCACGTTTATTTCAAATATCTTAGTTTTAACCAGTAACATTGGAAAATCAGTTTCAAGTCATCCCTTTGTCTGTTGATTATCGTTCCTAGTCGTTTTAGCTGCAGTAAAAATCATTCAGGTTAAGTAGATTAATTTTTTACTTTTCGATTTTCTTACTCGATTTCTCAAAACGAAAATCCCTAATGTTGCGGATCAAGTTGAATTGCCGAAGAAAGAAAATGTATGAAGGCGCAAAAATGCAATTTATATTTTTTTTAATTGTAACTATCATGCAATCCGATGCTCGAATAAATTAGAAATTAAGCTTCATACACGAAAATTAGCTTTAATTTCAATGTTTTAGATTTTTTAGGATAAAATAAAATTGTTTCTATATATCGAAATTTCTATACATCGAATTTTTTTCCTGCAATTTGCTATTTCGATATATGGAGGTCCGACTGTACTTGAACGTAATCTTCCAGACAGAAAACTAACTTTTCACCAATTGTTCCCTTTAGAAGTACAAGGCTCCGTTGTCTTGCTATCCAAGAGCTCAAACATGTGGCGGAATGGCAACTCATTGAAATGGAGGAAAGAAATTGCTCACTCCACTGGAATATATCATGACAGAAAACTACAAGAGTTTCAGAACTAAAACAGCTAGATCGAACTAAATAAAAGTGCACTGCCATCACTTCTGAGAGATACAGACTGAAAAAAATATATGGAGACAGCTCGCGTGGTCCTAGAAAGGCAAGGATGGAGTGGACGTTGTCTAGATCGCTGTCCGACGTCTGCCGAACACGACAGTTTCTAAAGATTTGCCCTACCGGAAAACATTGAACATGACTTTTTTTTTAATCCCACTGTCAGTTTGACTGAAAAATACTTCGGCTATTAAATTTAAATACTGATGATTCGTCTAGTACCAAAAACGCGTAAAAATTTAAATTTTTCGTTATTTTGGGAAATTTTGAGGCGTATGCGCGACCGGAAGATATTAACTGATCGAAACCAAATTTTAACACAATGTTTTTGAGCTCTATTTAAAGACATTACAAGCCATTGCATTACGAAAACAGCTAATTAAAGAAAATTAAAAGTGGCAAAAATGATAGGTTTTTTAAAATATTTTGTCTAACTTTAGGAACCATGCGCGACCAGAAGATATCAATCGACTTCTATAATTCTTTTACTTTTTTTGTCTTTATAATTCGCAACTTTTCTGCGTTTTTACAACTTCGAAATAAAAAGGTAAGTTTTTCGCCCAACTCAAATGTGCATATGTTTATAATAGAGAGACTGGGGTGCCATGAAAAAATTTATTTAAAGGGTGCCGGGAGTCTGAGAAGTTTGAGAACCCCTAAGCTATTGTATTGGGAACTTGATTTGCTGAGCCAAACCTTTCTCGCAGCATTTTTTCAGCTAGTTTAATATACCGAGTGCTCACAAGGATATATGCTATGTTTAGTGGCAAAAAGGCAGAAGGTCTGTAAGAGTTACAATGTGACTTCTAGCAGTTCTTTGCAAGCTGGTCTTCGTATGAATTCTTTTTACGGTTCCTCTGATTCCGTCACATTGTCCATTACCATGTGATAAATTCCATTCAGCTCTCAAGTTGACATTCGTTTCGTAATTACGTAAATTAACAAAGTTCTTTCTATTTTTGTAGTGTATTTGAGTAAAGTATTTCAGTAGGCCACATACTGTGTCACAACTAGAACTGCAGTACTACTGTGTGAGTTCATTTTCTCAAAACTATCTACATAATTGAAAAGAAAACAAGTTCGTTTTTCATTTCTTGCTTGAGTGTAATGTTCTTGCATATGTTTAAGGCAAGTTACATAAGTTAATGTACGGAGAGAGTTTGTTTATATGTATTGAAACTTTGTGTGTACATTATCAGTATAGTCTATAAATTAACTACTTGAGCTGTCAATCAAGTATGAACTACTTATTCATGTCCAAGTTACCAAATTAAAATGATTTTCATACTTACAATGTTTTTTTCATTATAATATATTATTTGGAGCACAATATACCTAATTAAGGAAGGTGCAATGAAATTTTCACTTTATATTTCTGTTTTAGTGTGTGAATTAACTAGCAAAATTACTCAACTTCAAAGACAACTTTTTTACAAACTAACTACACAAACCAAAGTATATAACATGCATAGTATTTGAATGGAATATTTAATTGGCTAAGAAATTTCATTTTTAATTCCATCCCCTTTTGGTTTACAGGGGTCTAAGAATGTCATTTTTCTGATTTTTTAGGAGCTGTAATCTATAAAGGATAAACAAACACACAGCCACATTTTCATATTAGAGTGATTCTAGTGATTAATTTTTGCCTCGTTTTATTTTGTTTTTTAGTCCCATATACGAGTTATTCCCCTTTGAAATGAGTAAAACTTTTACATTTGACCTTGAACCTGTTTCCATTATTTTTGAGATATCCACTTAACTCGGCACGCAAGACTATTATCTTATGTACTTCAACATCTAAGTTTGAATTAAATTTCTAGCAGTTAATTTTAAACAGATTTTGACCCAATTGCAAAGGTCTAAATGTCTTATTTTTGACTACAAAAACGACTTTTAATGACCTCTAAAAAATCAAAAAGTTCCGATCAGCGAAAAAATAGTGGTTTTAAACATATTTCATATGCAGCATTTGGGAATATGAGTTTCAAAAAAATTAAAGAGTGGAGCGCAGCCATCCATCGAGTCTTTATGGAATGACCGTTTAATGTATTTTTCTAATGCTAAATGGAGTTTTTGGAACTATTTACCTTATGATATTTTTTAATGGACTGTTAATGTTATTTGTAAACTGTAACTCTTACTGTAACCAGGATTTTCAACAACTGAGGGGTCTTTATCAATATAGGGAAGTTTCGGGAGTGTTTCTTTTACAAATGGAGAGTTTGGGGACTATTGTCCTCTGTACAGATGTGATATACCCCCCCCCCCCCATTTGGCGACATCCGATTTTTTGCACAAAATTGAAATATTTTTCTCGCCAATGAGGCGATAATTTTTTAAGCATGGCATCCCTGCCGAAACTAACCTGTGTTTGGCAACCCGAAGGCAAGCTTAGATCTGTTCAAACTTGTTTACCTGGTTTCACGCATGAGAGATTGTTTTTTCGTGCAATGTATCTTACAGGAAAGCTTATTTTGTGTTAGGTTAAATTCAGTAGTCGTCTTTTGATGAAGAAATATTAGAAAATGCCAGTTTCTTCAAACTTGAACGTTAATTAAAAGTATATTCCAACTTGGTGTGTATCTGTAAGGTGCCACACTGTCATATGTTGTTTTGTTTGAAACTGAGTGTGAGGATTTATACCATAAAAAAGTTTTTTTTTTTTTAATTCTAAAAAAAGAACTTTCACTTCCGAAATTCTTTGTTTTTACAAAATCTTGAAGCTTTCTTGCAGTTTTCAACATTATTTTTACTGTATGTAAATTAATTTTACAAAAATAGTACGGTTATTTTATTCTAAAAGTTAATTCTGATCGATGCTAGTAATTATTTAGACGTATTCTATAAATGTGCCTCCTTTAGGTACCAAATTTCTGAAAATAAGTTGACTAGCATTTTATTATAAAAATATGAAGGTGTTATTTTATGTAAAATATAATAGGTATTTTGAAAGCATGTGTGGATAGCAAATTAATGTATGGTATTTTTGTATTGTTTATGTTTGGGATGTTCTGTTGAGACATTTCTACTTTTCATACATCGAAATTTGAGTCACTAAGCGTTTTTTTGGCTGAAATAGTTATTGATTTTGGGAATATTTTCCGCTTTAAACATCGCAATTTGAATCGCTTTGCTCTTTTTTAGCAGAGTACGAGAAAAGTTTTTGTTCGATGAAATGCATGTTGGAAAATAGCTTTTATGTCTATTGGTACATATTTCATTGGTGAGCTGTAATAGTAATTTGTTAATTTAAGCATTTTAAATACTTTCTAGTAATTTCTTTCTGTACAAAATCTTTAGTTTCAGGTATTTTTGAAGCGTATATTCGTGATTTTTTTTTTGTCGTGGTTTTATATATATAGTGTTCTGAAGTGCTTTGATCATGTTTTTTTAATCCAAATTTTTGTGGTTGGCGCGAAAAAAGCACCGCTAAGAACGATGTATGACATATGTCGTCATACATCGTTTTCTTCCCGACGCTTTCTTGGCGCCAACAGGAAAAAGTCGCCAAGGGTGGGGTATATGACAGTTCCATTGTCCTCATCTTTATGGGAATTTTCAGAGACAGTATTTTCTCTGATCGGGACTCTTAAAGACTGATGTCCTCACTCGAGGAAGTAATTTTAGGGACCTATGTCGAGATTGTGCATAAGATTTTATAGGGAGTGTTGCCCTAATTCTTAATTAGGATCTGTATGGTCTGTTGACGCTATATTGGGGCTCACTCTTGCGATAATTGCCCATTCGAATGACCCTTTTACTATCTACATCCACTATAGGACACTATATCCACGACAGGATGTACAACTTTATCCTGACCTGAGTAATTTTAAGATGGCAACAGGTTTTCACATCGCATCGAATGCCGATGATGTTTTCGCATCTCGCGCATGACATGATCAATTACACCTGATTGGTTTATAGTGGATGTTTGGAGAATCATTTTCAGAGTGATTCTGAGCTTTGAAAGACGTCGTGAAATTTTGTTCTATGTACTTAGGATTTTTCTTCACCCGCTAGTGTTAAAACCTAGTTTGATTTATTTTTTAAGTTCACAGGAAGTTATTTTAGTATTGTGACTCCTAATCCTATGGGAGTTAAGAATGAGTAACGTTGGTGAAAATCATTCTGAAACTTTGAGTTTCGAAAAATTTGAGGGTTCGATTCCTGTCGTTAATTGTGAAAAATTTCTAAGTTTAAAAATATCGGGAAAGAAAAAAACGATAAAGTAAAAACAAGCGAGAAAATGATCAAACTTTAAAATGTACTAAAAAAAATCGAAATCACGAAAAAATAATCTAAGTCTGAAATGCTTGAAATTAGTTAAAGACTAAAAAGTAAGAAAATAGTTAAAGACTGAAAATAATTGAAAAACGCTAAAATAGTGAAAAAAAATAATCAAAGTGCTAAATGACAGGAAAAAACGATAAAGTTCAAAATGTATGAAAGAACATTTAAGTTAATTATTGCTTCGAAAATATAACAAGTAAGAAAAAATATTTTGTTGCATGAAAGTCAAAAATAAAAAATTGATTTCATTTTTATTCGTAATGAAAAAAAAAAATACGAGTAAGAAAAAAATAGTTAAGAAAATTATTTCTTCGAAATTTTAACAAGTTAGAAAAAATATTTTGTTGTATGAAAGTAAAAATAAAAATTAGTTAAGAAAATTATTTCTTCGAAATTTTTACAAGTTAGAAAAATTATTTTGTAAATTTGACAAAGGAAAAAAAATAGTTAAGAAAATTTAACAAGTTAGAAAAAATATTTTGTTGCACAAAAGTAAAAAAAAAAAAAAGAAAAAAACATATTTAAGATGATTTTAAAAAATTCCGTGAAAATTGTTAATGATAAGTGTTAACTAAAGCTAAGAGTAAATTGATTGCAAGTTTTGAAATTCATGCAAAGAATCAATGTTGTAAAAAAAATGATAAAGTTTAAAATGCATGAAAAAGAAAATCAAAGTTGAAAATATATTTCAAGTCCACAAAGCAATGAAATAAATCTAAAATCTCGAATGGGTTGTATTTAAATAAATCTTCACTTAAGTGAAAAACTTTGTTATTATGAAAAATAATAATAATGATGATAGTTTCAATTATGAGCTGAAATTTAGTTAATGATGTGTCTTGATTAGTACTAAAGAGTGAATTAACTGATGGTTTTAAAATTAATTTAATTGTAATATTCGTTGTCATGGTACAGATTCACATTAAGTCTGAAAGAGTAATGGAAAATATGGCATAGTGGTTAGCATACGTTTTTGCTAACTCAAAGTTTGGGTGTTCGATTCCCGACACTCTGTAAAATAAAAATAATTAAATTCGCAGAAATATTCTAAGTCCAGAAAAAAATACTCAAAGTCCGGATAGATGGCGCAACGAACGTTCTTAAAAGTAAAAATCGAAAAGTAAAAACATAACAGGTGTTGTCACTCGAAAACTAAAAACTTCGGTGTTGCCATCCTAAAAGTAAAAAACGACAAAGTGCGAAAACGCGGTCGTGTGAAAACGCGGCCGTGCGAAAACGTGGTCGTGTGAAAACGCGGCCGTGCGAAAACACCCCGTAATCTTCAAGTTCCAGGTGCAGGGGGGGGGGGGGAGGACGGCGGATCAATCCAAGGTCAGAGACGCAGCCAAGGGGAACGGTGGTGGGAGAGTGGGAGGCGGTGGATGCGCAATGGACGGCGGCTATGAGCCGGAGAGCCGCAGGATGGCGCAGAACCGGCCTTTATCCCTTACTGAAAATGAGGAGTAGTTATTTGTATAAGCGATGTATCTGACTAGTACGGTGTGGGAACTTCCGCTCTCAGTGATGCTAAACGGATGAAGGTCCAGTCTTGAAAAAAAAAAAGAACAATTTAGTAGTCAATAACAAAGTCGATATTTACAAACCACGATTCCCTTCCGAAAATTTTCGTGTTGCGGACGAGAAATTCGCGTTATGTCCAAAATTCTTTACAGGTGAAAAAATTCGCGTTATAGCCATTTCGCGTAAGTCGCATCGCGTTGTAGCGGGAGTCGACTGTAATTTTTTTTTTCATTTCATTATTAGTTTATTAATCATTCATTTATTTGATGAAAAATATTAAAGTAATCAAATAGAAAATAGTTTAAAAACTTCTTTTTTTTTCATTTTGCCACATACATGAAATGTTCGCTTTTCTGGAGGTACAAATTTACTGCATTAAGTGAAAATAATGTTTTAATGTAAGTTATATGAAAATACATTATTCTTCCTTTTTGTGATGTCCTTTCTAAACAAATTCCTAATTTGCTCAATTTGAAAAAAGGTTATTTATCTTAAACATTTCACTTCGCCTCATTTTCGACTCCTTGAAGCTACATAACACTACTAAAATATACAATCAAAATTTAAACCTTAGAAATTTGTAAAACTCAAAAAAGATGCATACCTTTGATTTCTTCCTGAATCTCCGAAAAAAACGTTTCATCGATCAGAATACAGGATTCCCGGCATCTCACAAAACGGTATTTGTATTAGACTCACGAAAAAAGAAAAATATTTTCCAATTAATATTTAATACCATATTTTTAAAGATACAAAACAGTTCAACTCAGCAATGGTATACATTTAAGGTGACTCATGCCAAAGTATTATGCTGTAAAAGTTTCAGCTTCTTACTCAAATTTCAAGACGGTGCTCAATGACCCTTTCAATTTAACATTAGCCGTAGCATAGAAAATGTCATAAAGCTGTGTTTCCCCAGCTGTTTTTTTTTTTTTTTTTTGTAAATAATTATTTTATTAAATACTGTTAAAGGCTTTCAAGGCCGGCGTCAATATGGGGAGATAACATTTCCAGGCTTATTGGCCGTGGTCTAATTGGAGTAGAAATTCCATACTCCAATTAGACCACGGCCAATAAGGACGGAAATGCTATCTCCCCATAATTATTTTATTGCTATGTATATGCATATTACTCGTGTATATTATAATATATTGCGGTTTTTTTCAGTTCAATGTGTTTTAACCCCCTTCCCCATACTGATTAAGTTTGGGGGAGGGGTTGAGCACCCTCTTTCAGTTGTAACAGGAAGCTAAAATTCTTCCAGTATATTTCTATCCACAAGTCAAAGTATCGAAGGGTGTCCTAGTATTTAGGAGAAACTTTTTTACATGTATTTTTGAAATACCCTACACTGTTAAAACCAGGAGTGCCACAGGGGTAAAGAATTTCACCCTAGGGTGAAAAAACAGTGCCGCGGGGTGAAACGGAGGCTAGGAAGTGTCGTCAAGAGGTGCTTTTGGTTCCTCAGTGGGTGAACGACATTAACAAAAGGGATTCAATAGGAGAGCGACTCATTGCGCATGCGCTCTGACTAATCGTCCAACGACAACTTCAGTTTGAATGGCGAACGAAGGAAGTTGCTACGAAATTTGCTTTCACATTGAATGAAGTACAAAACTGAAAAATTCGTGGATTAATCTTCGAAATATCGCGTAAGTAAAGGCATTTGATCATATTGTAGCACTTAGAGCTTTCGAACATATTTAAAGTGTTTAAAGTAGGTTGACAACTGCTTATTGTTCCGTTTACCTTATTAAATATTTCATATCTTGCTATTTATATCCTGCAAAACTGTTACCTAAAACTATCAGTACTATCTGTAACAACAACAACATTAAAAATAAAAACGTTTAAATCAGCTGATAATTGAATTGCTAATTCCGGAATAAAACTGCATCGACGTGAGCAGCCAATATACCAATATCTATTTCTTCTCAAATGAAATAACTACATAGTGGAAACGAACAAAGCAGCAAAGGCGGGGGGAAAAAACCGCCTGAAAAGAAATCTTTCTCACTCAGCGTTTGACTCATGAGTTTCACATCGTGTTTTGGTTAACGTATCTTTCTTAGGCGTTATTGCATGAAGCGAATGTAGTTATCTACTTGTTTTTATTTTTTATCTGACGGAAAACTTGACATTGGAAAGAAGGGCTTTTAAATCAGTATTTATCTTGTACGCATAAGGATACTCAAATATCGAATCTTATACTAAGTATTGATATGTTACGCTCGATTAAAATTTTCAACGTTTATGAACGCTTTTATTTTCCCATGATTCTAATCTAATGTTACCTAATATTTCTGGTTGTTCCGACAAATGATTGATAACTACCTTCCCTATTCATTTTCAGTACGGATCATGCAGTAAAAGTTGTCAACAACATATGAATTACTGAGCAATCCAAGTGTGAATATAAGTTAGTGCACGAACAGATAAATTAAAGTCATGAACACTTCTAAACTATGTTCGAAAGTTGAAATGTGATCAAATGCCTTCGTATATATAAATCAAAATAAATAAAACACGATTGTATTGAAAAACGCAAAACACTGGGGGGGGGGGGGGATCTCTCTAGGAAGCAATAAAGGTGTCATTTTTCTCACCTAGAGTACCATCTTTCACCTACGTCGCACGTTGGGTGAAGTGAGCCAGTTTTTCACCCTTGCTAAGGGTGCAATTTCGGCTCTCTATCGGGTGCCGCTGGTGAACAAGCGTTTCACCACTGAAAGGTGCCAAACGCAACCTGTAGTTTTAACAGTGTAATGACCCTGCGTTTTAAGAATCCACATGTACGCAGTATTTGCAGTCAGCAGGCACGGTAACTGATCGGTCCAAAACATAACAGGCCCACCAGACAACTGCCCGATGGCTGTGTATCTAAACTTCCAAGTTTTTTTTTTTTTTTTTTCTAATGTCAAAAAGTCACAATTAGCAACAGATAAAAAAAAGAAGTACTTTAACAATGTGTAAATCAAAAAATATATATTCTGTCGTGACACGTATTGTATTTATTTTTTCATTCAATGCCAAACATTCTCATATCTACTTGGAAGCGTAAAATTTTACAGGAAATCTTTCTAATCAAGAGCAATTTGCACCCGTCATACTGTTACGAGTGATTTTTTAGCTAAACTTACTATCACGGACGATTTGTTAGCTAAACAGTAATAACAACAATGAAATACAAGTTTGTAGGAATGCATAACATTTAATTCAAAATTTTCACTGTTTAAGTAACCAGATTAAAATATTTTTTTTAAATGCAATGTCCTTCGACCAAAGGAAAAAATAGATACGTATATAAGAAAGATTTGCAAATCGTGTAAAATAGTTAAGCTTTCTGAAAAAAAAATCCATTTCACAATATGTATTCAACACTACATCCTTTTAAAATCTGCCCCTCATCTAAAAGTTCTGTCTATTATATTTATAGTTTTATAGGTAGGGGAATTTGGTGCAAAGTGAAATATTTGCTGTGCTTTCAGCGCCACCTATCTAGAAATATTTTAACTATGTGGTAACACATGTAGCCTATTCCAGTGAAGAAAAAAATACTTCTGAATATCAAAAAAAATGATTATACTAGCAATTTTCAAAAATTGACTCTTATTGTAATATTTTGTCGAAAATAATTTATTATTAAATGATAAAGCTCTTGAAACTGACATTAGAAACATTGAGGCCTTCCGATATTCGGTGCAGTATTAATTTAATTAATATTAAGCTAATTTGTATTTTAGATATTTTGTACAATCATATCCGTACATGCGGGGCAAAGTGAGAGTTCATTTCGTTTAATTATTCGATCATTTATTAAATATTTTAAGTATTCTTCAATTACTTGATTAACATAGCTTACCATTAGTAATTCTTTTATTCATTCACTTTTACTTGCTCATTTATTGTCCTCCATACATTAATTTACTTAAATTATTCGTTTAATTTTTACAGTATCTTTTCTTTTATTCATTCAACCTTTTATCAACAGTTTCATTTGATCAAAAATCTCTTTTACAATCGAATAGAAAGTATTTCATTACAAAACTACGAGGGGTATTTTTAAAGTAAGTTCCGTTTTGATATAAAAAAAGAACGAGTACAGATAGAGCAAAGAAATTTATTGCACAAAAATCTACCATCCTTACGCTATTTTTTGACATTGCTCCCGTGATTTTCCAAACATTTGTCATAGCGTGGTACAGGTTTTTGTATACCTGTTCATAGAAAATTGCCGCCTGTGTAGTCAGCCATGGGATAACATGTTGTCTGAGCTCATTATTGCTGTTGTGCCACAGACCACCTTGGAAAGACTTTAGGTGCCGAAACAAATGAAAGATGCTGCGAGCGAGGTGAGGGCAGACCAGAGGATGTTCAAAAACGCCCAGCCAAAGCCCTGTAAGAGTCCTCATGGTTGACTAAACGGGCGGCAAATTTGTACGAATAGGTATACAAAAAACTGTACCACGCTATGACAAATGCTTGGAAAATCACGGGAGCAATGTCGAAAAATAGCGTAAGGGTGGTAGATTTTTGTGCACTAAATTACTTAGCTCTATCTGTACTCGTTCCTTTTTTATATAAAAACGGAACTTACTTTAAAAACACGATTCGTATAATACAAAGTTCTTTATTTAGTGTAATTTTCAAAACAAATTTCAATTGTTCATTTTGAAAAAGCTCAGTCATCTTAACAATTTCACTTTGCCCCACATTCCCCTAGATGTGAGAGAATTCTATTCTTTAATCTCAGCGCACATGCATAAATTGCTTTCAACTTACAGTGCTGACCAAATTATTAGACCAAGACTGTTTTAAAACAAATTCTTTATTGATTACATAACTATAGACACATTAACGAACAGTGAAATAATTATCTAATATTTAGTATGCATTCCCTTGTTCTTGATGAACATTTTAAGTCTTTTTGGCATACTTTTCACAAGGTTTACACCATTTCTTAACTTTTTAAAAAGGAGGTAAAAAATGTTTATACTCACTATTATATATATACTCACATACACACTCACTAATTACCTAAAACTAACTTTAAATATAACAGAACACTAATAAAAAGAACTAGTGAACTGTTTAAGCTGGTTGAGGTTATGTTCCTGGTAGGTATATAAACAAAGAACATAAACAAAGCACACAGTGCTGCCACCTGCAAACATTAAATTGTGCTAAAATAACGTAATAATCAGTGTACAGTATGTACTGTACTTTAATAGTAAAATAAGTAGTATTTTAGTACAAATAGTGTACAAAAACAAAAAAAAAATCTTCAGTCTAAAAATTTGGCCAGCACTGTATTTCTATGGGCGTATCTTGATTTTCAAGATTTGTTACACACAGTTCTTTAAAGACTTTAGATCCATAAATCTCGGTAGAGCAACAACCAGAATTCGTAACACAACTGAATTCTGCGCCATGTCTTTGCCCAGTAGGTTTTGCGGTAAAACATCTCCAAACTTCCGAAGCTCTGCAAAACATCCGAGAAAACGTAACGCAGAATTCACCTGTGTTATGACATGATGGCATTCTACCGATGTTAATGACTTAAGACTTCTAGATATACAATAAGCATTCAACCAAAACTGACATAATATTGAAAGTAAAAGAGGAGTACGCTAACATTCAGACCACCCTGGTTTAAAAAAAAAAAACTTTGAACTGCTTACTCATTTTTGAGCCGATTTCACCGACAGATGAAAACGTACTTCAGCTGTAAAAAGCATCAAGATCAAATGAGCGATTAGAAAGAAGAATAACAGATGCTCGAGTGCCGGTTCGACTTTTTCGAACACGGGGATTCGAATACTCTCCGCACCCGCAACGTTGTGCCCATAAATAAGTGAGCAACCAGATTTCGAAACACGGTTCGGAGAATGAAGATTGAACAATCAAATGGTTGTCTCCAACCTGTTCTGTTCCTTCGAGCACAATGAAAGTTGAAGTTCCTAACTCGCCCTTCAATCAACAATAACGAATGAACTCTCCGGTAGAAAAAGTTTCTTCGGAGATTGTTGCACCCATGGCGAGAAGACGAATGAACTGGAACAGAAACAGACCACTTCATTTTATAGTAGATACTATCAGCAAAAACGCGCGAGCAGTAAAAACTTGACTCGCTGATGCTGCCTATTACAAAATAAAATGTTTCGTTTGCCCTTCCAGTTCATCCGCCATCTATCTCCCCGTGGCACAGCTATAGCCTGACATATGGTAAATCGATGATATCAGTTCAAACACGGACAGGACCACATTTTTCTCTAGAACCAATCACACCATTTAGTTCAGTTCAAAACTATGTCTGAGCTACCTTCTATCTTCAATTATGTAGGAGGAAGCTATTATAGCTTATAGCAGCTTTTCTTGAAATTGCATTCCGCGAAACCCCAGGATTCTATGTAGATCATTAAAGGGTTCCACAAGTCGTTTGCAATATATTTCTACCTATTCAATGTAGAAGCTTGAAAAAAGTAGATAGAAATTATAGTTGAGCAAAGCATTTAATATGTATTTTTATGAATAAACAGCTGAGAAAATTTCAAAATGAATCACGGATTAAAAATCCATCTATTGCCAACACACTTTTTTTATGTCAGTTCAAGAATATAACATTCGATCCATCCTTGAAAAAAATTAGTGCTCTTATTGTAACTCTGGGTGCAGTTAAAAAGATGAATATACTTCAATCGTCACAAAAACCGGCGCCTTCCCTTTTTGTAATTGCATATATATAATTAACTTATGGATTAAAAAAATAGAGTTAACTAAATAATAAAATACAGTAACAAACTTACTAAACCTGATTTGAGAAATCAACTTTCGTCCAAAAAAGCATATTACGATTATATGTGGATCGTCAAGTTCCACTCATTTCATAAAAAATTTAAACTTTAAAATTTTGCTTTTGCGAATTGTTTCAGTTTATTTCCTAAAATGTCGCATTCATTTTAGAAGTTAGTTTGCGAAGACATTAATTGAAATAATAGTTTCAACTGCAAGTCAACCATTTTGAAAATTCTGCATTCACACTACACTATCAGCGAAAAACCAGGGGATCCACAAGAAAAAAGTGGTTAGGAAAAAGAGTTCCACCTATCAAATGACTAAATAAACGCTGCGATTAGAACGGAAATGAACGCAAGTGTATGTCATTCACTCTGATGTGCTGCTTACTCCGTTACTGCAATGAAAGTTTCCCTAATGTCCATGTAATTCATCATAAAGCAGGATCCATTTACACAAATGATGCATTTTTACTCGTGACGCACATTTTAATATCCATACTAGCTGCGTGCCCAGCGTTGCACGGGCTACGTAAAAAACGAAAGAGATGTCAGAGTAATGCAAAAACATCAATTGGACATCAGTTTCTAAAGCGCTAAGGAGTAAATAAATACGCGTACTGCAAGGTTTGCAAAACACCAGTAGAGCATATTTTTGGCAAAAATCTCTTTAAAGTTAATCCTAGTTCTCGATAATGCAAGTTATGCGTATTTTCAATTAGCACAAAAGATAAAAATACATGCATTATCAATTATAATCTGTGCTCACTTTAAACTGAATTAAATCTGATAGACTATATCTGAAACATTTGTATGTACAATTACGATCAGCTTTTTACATAAAATGACACATACTTTTTGGTTGCTTACGTGAAACTAAAGCACCAAGACTTAATAAATACCAATTAGCATTAATTTAATACCAAGTCATCAGATTCGAATTAAGCTTTAGTTCAAATTCTTAAAAACAATATTTTTGTTCAATTCTGTTTCACTTAAAGAAATTCAAATAATCTTAATTTAACATGTTCTTTTAACGATACAAACTGTATTTCAAAAATAGAAACAGGAAGGAAAAAGAGAGTTATTATAATTCGAAAACTCACCCATGTGACGGGAAAAAGTCCAACAAAATAAACATAATTAGTCGCACATCCTAAATGTACCAAAATATGAGGTCGGTGATTGATAAACTTACACTACAATCAATAAACATAGCTAAAGAAACAACTTTCATATGCTGAAAAGAGTTAAGAACGTTGAATGTAAAAAATAAAAGGACAGACGATAAAATAAAGGCTTTGTCAGAATAGGGCAACCAATTTTAAACTAATTTAAAATGAAATTCTAGATGGAAACGTTGTTTTAAGATTTGGACAGCAGCCAAAAAATCTCTTTTACAACAATTATTATAATTTTACTTGCTCGCGCATATGCAAAATGGCAACAAGAAAGAAATAAAAATTCCTTAATAACGTTATGTTAATTAACGTTTTAATTAATATCTCTGCTAATTAAAATCACACAATTACGATATTGGTCCTATTGTTTTCTTTGGAAAATTTCGAATTGAACGGTATCTCGTTTGACTGCCGATTCAAAGTGGTTCTAGAGAAGATAGATCTTCAGACAGACAGACAGACACGAACAGATTTTAATATTATAGTGGATGTTCGCGAATATAAGAAACCATTACGTATAATAGGAAGTATCAACTATCTGTAGAAAAAAGCTTGAAATCTGACTCATCCGTGTTACGGTGTGACCACGAAACGTACAAATTATTTTTTTAGTTCAAGAAATTTTTTTTAAAAGTGGATACTTCATGCAGTAACTCATAATGGTTCCTTACCATTCGAAAATCTCGATTGAAAGAAAAAGTTTAAATTTCCAGAAATAAAGGGCAAATGAGTAAAAATGCATCATTTGTGCAAATGTATTGAGCAAGAAGCCCTTCACTGCGAGTTGATTCGTTATTCTCGGCTGAAGGACGTAAATATGACTCTTTAGAAATGACGAATTGAACCCAAACCATCCATTTTCAATCGCAAACCAGCTGCACGTAATATTCCCAGAGGCGGACTGACCCATGGCCTATCGGCCCTCTCGCCTATGCGCCCTCAAGTCTGAACACTTTATTTAGCTCACAAACCTGTGCGACTTGACTTCGCTGCCTTTTCTTTAAGCTTGTTGTTGTGTCGTACTTTCAAAGTCCAGGAGCAAAAACAATTGAGGCTATTTATTTACAAAAATGTACATGAAGCTTTACAAAAGTCATATGAACACAAATAAATGAAAACGTACTGTTTGTTACGCCTTATTGCCGTACTTAAAAGGGAACCTCGTTCAGCAACGTAGTCGTACATAGTTCCGCATAATTCTTACTCTACCCGTCTTACTTAGAGTGTTGCCACTCATTCGTAATAAGTTGCTTAGGTGTTATTTTCGAAGTAGCTCTCAGCTGGAGGAGGTTCTTACGCAACACTTGTGTATCATAGTTTCTTTCTTTCGCACCTTTTTTCCCTTTATGCTCTTTTTTTGCGCCCTTTGAAGACCAAAGTTGGTGTCCTCTTGCGGGACCCAATCCGCCCCTGGATATTCCTAGTCTGCGAATACTAACGTGCTGTTGAGTCCTGGAAAAGCAGTTCTACTTCCTGAAAAATTGGTGAAGCCGAATTTTTCCTGTTAACCGCTTTAATAACGGGGGGGGGGGATTAAAAATGAATGCAGCTTCGTTTTTAAATTTGCATTTTCATTCCACTTCCTCCCCCTGTTTCAAAGTTCCGCTTATGATTGCTGAAAACAAAGGAAAACGATCCTAGTTCCACCGACAAATTAACGTTATTTAAGTCAGACGTCAATAGCTCTTTCCCACAAACTAATATTTTCAGGATAACTACACATCAGTTACGTACTAATATATTTAATACCTATTTTGTTACTTTTTATTCTTTAATGATACTAATCCCCAACATTTTTATATAATTATTCTCGTTTGGTAATGTTTGAGAATATGGGCTTGTGAATCAAGACGAAAATTAATTGAATACATAGACTTTCTGATTCACCAGAATATGATAAGTGCAATTAATAGCTTTGTTTATTCATTTGGATTTCTTTTCATTTAAAAAAAAACTTTCAGTTTTATACTTATTGCTTTTAACTTAAACATTAAATTTCAACAATACTGATTTCGGCAACGTTTAAAGATCAAATAAGGGTTTTCTTTCGACTAGTTTGACGAAACATTTGGAAAATCAGTCAAGTGCTCCATGTTATGATTATTCCCCAAAAATACGCCATTTTCTCAGGGATGACAGGAATCAAAGGATGTCCATTTTATTGAAAATTAGAAAAAAAAAATAAAATCAAGAATGCCGAGTTTCATTTCTAAGAACTTTGTTTAGCCCGCTAATATGTATATTATAATTTTTACCTTTACTTCAAAATTTTCGTAAACTTGTGGTTTATAAAAGAGTAAAAAAAATATTTTCCAGTAAAATATACACCTTCATTACTAAGCAGTTACTTACCGCCCTAGCCAACTTGCAAAATACTGTCATCCAGGTTATGACATTCAGAGTCTGCAATTTCGTTCTTGTTATGGACTCATTAGTATGGAAGAGACAATAACCGAGCTGGAGGCAGGTGTCATCTCATTGGAGCTGAAAATGCCAGAAAACTGAAGCTTCGAAGCCCATAACAAGGATGAAACTGCAATCTCTTCATGTGATAGCCGGGCTGTTGATGTACTGCATATACTTCGATCTTAGCCCTGGCTTTAAGGCAGTAACTTACTGCTTAATGCCCAAGTTTTGCCTTCAAACAACGAGAAAATTCTGGATGTGATAGTTGCACCACATCAATGTTGTGGATTCTTCACTGGTGTGCTAATATTACCTTGCCTACCAGTGTGTCGGCCCTCTCAGCTTTGTTGGCACCTGTCTTCATCTCGGTCATTGATAATGCTAGACTGATGTGTCCATAAACAAGTACTAAACTTCAGTTTTAGGATTGCATGATCGGGCTGACTGTATATTGCATGTTCCTTCATCTTAAACTCAGTGGCGCAATCATCCGTGGGGGACAAGTCCTACTGTGCCCATCTCGGTTTTCGAGACCGGGAGCCCTGGGGTGCAAGACATATTTCAGATAGGTGGTCAACCGAACACGGAAACCCCAGTGTTTAGTTCCCAAGCACGCTTGGTACTTTTTCAATCGACCCACTGAAGGGCTGAAAAACGGAACTAACCCGGCAATCGAACCCAGTACTGCGGTGTTCACAAAGCTTTGTCCTTTCACCTTAATGTATACAAATTTACAAAATCATAACTTCGTAGAGATTCATATCATAAGGTATATAAGGATTTTGGGCTTTAAGCTTTTTTTTTTTTTTAATAGCTTATTTCATACTTCTATGTACCTGCGTTTGAATTCCCTTCCCTTTCACCGTGAACCGAGTTTCAGATTTGCTCCCGTTGTATATATGCTTATGATAAAATTATTTTAGGTGTACTAAATTTCTGAAGGGCCGCCAATTTATCTTAGAGTTGGTGCTCGCAGCACGTATTTGTTTACTGACCTGCTGCAAACTGTGCGAGTTTGATGCTTTGTAGCGAAAGAAATACTTTTGAAGTTGCAGTACGATTCAAGTATCTTCAATCACATTGCATACTAACGTGTCCTTCGTGAGTAGGACCCTGCCAAAGGTAAAGATATTTCTTGTATTTTTAGTTGACTAACTGCGCTGCCCGGCGTTGCACCGGTCTACCTCGAAGATAAAAGTTCTGTCAAGTGACGCATGCTCCAAAATCAGGCTTTAAAATGAAAAAAAAAGTGCAAAGTCAACGTGGAAAAAACAGCAATTTTAAGACTCAAAATTTAAATTCACACTGTGGCGAAAACCACTCCAAGAGTGGTTTCCCACTCCATATGGCCCAAAAGCTCCGTGTGAGATCCTGAGCATCATAGGACCTCTATACCAATTCGGTATAGGTCCGACGCAAACTGGATTTGCATAAGAAACACTCACAGCCATTCTCATACGTATAATAGACAATGACTGAGTAACGCACCTGACTTCATAAACAACTATACTCGGGACACGGCATGCTAGTTTGATAATATGTTTTAATGTTTAACGTCCCGGGAAAGGCTTTATTGTGACAAATCTGAACTGGATCCGGTAACCTAACCGTTTTGCTGGTAAGACTCATTTCGGGAGAACGAAAAAAACGAAAGAGTGGTCAACAATGAACGCTATCTACTGGAGTTAACCCTTACTCCAGTGGATTAACCCTTAAAATTTAAATTATCAAAAAATCACCAAGCAGGAAATTGCTTCGTTCAAATGTAGAAGCAATTTTCCCCCGTCATATCTTGACGGGGGATTTTCTATTTTTCGATAGATTTTTTCTCTTCAATTCCCTACCTTTCAGCAATTGTTGCCACTTTGCGCGAGGAAGATTGCAAATACTCTACCACATTTCTGTAACTACAGAGGCATTACGGTTGCAACGTCTATAAATCAAACTTCCGTTTTCCAACACGAATATCTTTGTGAGTAACTACACTGTACGCAGTTCATAGTTACTTAGCACTAATGTTTTCATCTAATTTCGAAAACATTCGAACTTCTTCAAAAAAACTCAAAATTTTGAAATAGTTTATTCAGTTAACGCCCGGGATGTTAACTATTAAAACGCAAGCGAGGGAGCGAATTGTTTTTCTACTTGAAGCAATAAAACAAGATACCCGAGACGACTGCAGTAGTTTTATACAGTTTTGCCTTGAATCGTATATTCAATGATTTCCTGTCATTTCACTTATTCAAATTATTTAGGAAAGTAAATTATTATAATTTATTAAAAAAAATTACTGAAACGTGCTGCTAGTTTAAACTGTAGATTTTTTTTAAATAGCGTTTTAAATTAAAAAAAACTTTCCCTATTCTACCAAAACAGTGCTCTTGCTTAAAATTCAATAATACTAGTTACATTTTGACTGGGTTTCACCGGTAAATGTGGAAACAAATGCTAGATTTCACTCTTGGGAAAAAACTTTTTTTTTGTGGATAAAGCAAGTTTTATTTTTGGATTAACTACTAATTTAAAAATCGTTAACAGAAAGTATTAAAAAAAGAAAAATATATAATTGTATAAGTTCCCTCAACTCTGCAGGCTGATATGAAAAATACAGTTAGCTATGAGTGGATTTAAGTACATTAAAACTTCAATTTTAATTTACATTGCTATACCAGTTTACATGCATGAGAGCAATTACTGATTGGAGTCAAACTAGAAAGAAAACTTTTTGTGATACTAAGTATAACAGTGTTAAGTTTAGCGGGCACTCATTTTCGAAAACTTCTATTTTAAGACTTCAAGGTAGTTCCGGTATTTTTCTTTCTAAATTTGAAAAAATGTTTTAATTCGTTGAAGTATTGAGATAACTATAGGGAATTTAATGGACTCAAATACACTGCTTTTAATTTATTCCTTGATTTTTCTCATAATCACGTTTTCAAAGTTTTTATCTACTCCAACAGCGCTAGCAAAATAAGTATTGACTGGAAACATTTGAAACTTTGCAAAAGTGGTGATTTGATATATTTTTGTGATATAGGATAAGGGCAACAGTCGTGCTTAAGGCAAAGCTCTCAGGTTAACTCAATATTCTGAGCCCTTTAATGCATTTAGACTTTTAAAACTATTTTTCTCTCATGCAACTACTTCTCATCGAAAGTTTGGCATCCTTCTGGATCCTCTAAACTACACTGTTAAAAATTCAGGAAGATTTTCTGGTAATTGTTACTGTAAAATGGCGGACTGAACGCATCGCTGATTTTTGCAGTAATTTATACCGGGAAAATAAGCGATCGCAGTTCCAATTGGTTGCTGTGGTCTACCGATTAAACCTTAAAATTTTACAGTAACATTTGATTTTTACGGTAATAGTTACTGGCAACATGAATGCCAGTAACAATTACCGCAAATTTCACGGAAAAGTTTTTAACAGTGTAGTTAATTCTATGTCTATATGGCCAATTTCGAAAAAAAGTCCGACCCCCAGTAACAGACACAGAAAATTTTTATGAAATCGAGTTACAAATGAGATGAGGAAAGGATGAGTAATGGGCAGAATCCCCCCTCTCCCCATGCAAAAATTATTTTTCGACCTAAAACTAATTGAAATGAACATGAAATACTGGCTAACCACGTGGTGGCTGTTCATTACCTTCCCCCACTGCCTTGTAAATACCAACTAGCTCATAAAATTTACTCTGATGACACTAGATGGTTGGACCGTATTCATGGGTCGCAGCAAACAGTTTTACTCGCCTAAAATTCGTAATTAAATCCAAACTTACGATTGTCTGTGTTACTGGTGCCGTTGTCCTAATCCTCCGAAATTTTACCACTTTTTTGTGATAAATTTTATGCAAATTAGCCACAACACATGTTTTTAGTTCATTCTTTCGAATAGGGAAGTTTTCGATTTTTCAATTTTTTTTTTTATATGATAGAGTAACATGCATGAACATCATAGATGAAAAAATTTTTGCGATACGATAAGTAGTTTTTCTAAAATTAATTTTTAAAGTTCAAGCTCATGTGACGTCAAATGGCATAGGAAGTGACGTCATCCCCTCTTCCGATAGGAGAGAAGCGAAAGTCATGCATTCGACTTCGAAGAAGAAACGTAAAAGGCTTTCTCCTCGCATTTAACTCCTCGCGTTTCTGGAACATTAAACCTCTCATCCTCTCGAAAATATTCGAATATCTCATTGGTGTTACTTGAGGAAGATTATTTAGATTGTGCTTTCACGAATCTGGTCTCCACAGTGTGTTCAAAAGGATTATTGAATTTCTAAAAAATAAAAATATCAGCGCGCTCAAAATGTCCCTAGCGAAAACAAGGGATCTTCGGCGGAAGGCTGCCCATTCACGCCCTGTGACGTAGGCTCGTGACGTTTCAGAAGCGCGCACTTTTGCGCGTGGATTTTTAAAAATTCATTAAAAATCAACCACGGTATTTTAAAATTCGGCGATAGTGAATTTTTTAGTTTTGAGGGTCAATTAACAATATCCAATAGCCAAAATATGAACATTTAGTAGGTTGCAACTTCCTTAGATACAAAAGAATATTTCTCTCAATAGGGAAGAGTTAGAAATAAAAGGTTTTAAAACTACTTACAAAGTGAATACATTGTTGAGGAAATGGCGTGGTATCTTTTTTTTCAACAAATGAACAGTCAAACTGTGTTACTTAAAATGATTATTTAAGGTGACTTAAGTTTTAGAAAGAGGTAATGAATATTGAAGAAAAACAAATTTGGGGTTTTTGCATACCTTAAATCGCACAAATTTGCAGGTATCTGTAAATGCGTGTTTCGGAGTTTCAAGGAATCCCTTTTACGATGCAAAAAATGCGAGCTTTTGGATGTTAAGACATTAAATAAAAGTTTGCTTTTATTTTCGCTTTTATCGAATATCTTTGCATACAAAAGCCGATATTTTTCGTTGATAAAGTGTTTCATTTAAACTTTGAGACACGTTAAAGTCAGACCAAACAACGTAAGTAGAAGCACAAATTTGTAAATTACAGCAGACACGTGTTTCGGCGTTACAGGGAACGCCTTTTTCAATGCAAAAAATAATGAGCTTATGGATGAAAAGACATCCGACAAAAGCTTTTGTCGGATGTCTTTTCATCCATAAGCTCATTATTTTTTGCATTGAAAAAGGGGTTCCCTGTAACGCCGAAACACGTGTCTGCTGTAATTTACAAATTCGTGCTTCTACTTACGTTGTTTGGTCTGACTTTACTATTCAGCACAAAGGTATTTATTTATCTTATTTGAGACACGTTGTCTGTAAGAATCTGTTAACTTCTGTGATTTAACGTTGTTCTATATTTTAAATTTCAGCACAAAGGTATTTCTTAACATTTATTTATTTTTTTTTTTACAGTTATGTATGCTACTACGTAGGAGAGCAAAAACAAATACGGAACAAGCAGTTTTCCTGCACTGTATCTCGAAAACCATTTCAAAGAACACAAGGAAAAGTCATGTAAAGTGTGTTTTATTCTTAAAACCGAACGTGCAGTCTGAAGTATTCTAATAGTTTTACAACTGAAGAGATTCAGTTAAAACGCTTGAAAATACGAATTATTACAGTTAAAAAGAAAACTTTCGACGCTTAAGTTTACACTTCAATAATACCGCACGAAAAAAACTAAAAACTTTAAACTACGCTGTTTCATTTAACTAAATTTAATAAATAGTATATATATTTCAAAGTTTAAAAACTACCTTATGACCCGAGTTTGATCCCGTCACTAAAGACGTGCATAGCTGGTACCTTACTATGGACCAATAATCACGTCAACCCAGAACTTGTGTCATTAAGTTCTAGTCAAATTTGCATGGTTTTTTTATTTTACAATCTGTTTGCTACTATTTCCGGAGAAGGGTAGAAAAACCTCAATGTTTCTGAAAATAACTAGATTCACACATCGAGTAATTCATGAAGGACTACAGTCAAAAGCAGTTTCTACTTTGACCAGTCAAAAGTATTTTATACATAACTTAGTTGGAAACTTGACGAAAGTAGGTCACCCAAAGTCGGATCTTGAACCCTTTTCGAATACAAAGTTCAAAGGTTAAATCAGAAATAGAAAAGACATTACAAAAGTATAGAAACACAAAAAGTTTAAAGGAGGTAAAAAATTTAAGAAAATACCGTATTGTCTGCTCTTCGAATTCCGCGACTAGCAGCTGCGGTTCCAATTGAAAAAGGGGTGATGGCTTAAGGAAGCGCACTTCCCGATGCATTCAGTTTTTGCTTTTTCGTTAATATCTTCTTACTATCACCCCTGTTTTGATAAAATCAGAAGAGACCTGACGCATGCTCAAATTCGAGCAAGGTTTCGCGTTAAAATATCGGACGGTACACTTTTTTTAGAGACCGAAACGTTTTCTAACTGCGCATGGATTACCAAGATCCACTTATCCATGGAATTATACGGCCAAATTCCAATTTTGTTGGTAGGTTTTAGAGTCCTTTTATTACGGATACTAAATTTTAAAGTTTTTTTAAACTAAAAGTAAGTTTTCTGATTTTTCGGACAGAAACCTCATGAAATAAGTGAAGTACCAAAATTCCTTTAAGAAGAAGCATCTAGTTGACACATTTTGTAAAACAGGCCTTTATCCTGCTATGCTAATTTGTTTATGTTGAGCATTTTTTTTTCTGGAAAATTCAACTTACATCTACAAATAATTTTAAGAGTAAAACATTTTTAGAAGTAACAAAAGGAAGGGAAGGGGGAGGGGCATGTAACGAACTCATGTGTAGTAATATTGTAGGAAAGTGCTGGCAGTCAAAATGTTATTTAAGATCTTTTGATTAAAAGTTTTAGGAGCAAGAATAAATGGTTCAGACCTGAAATTGATGAAACGATGTACAAGCAAACTTTTCCAATATGAACGGTATCAACTAACGAAGCGATTGCGAACACAAGCACACCGACATAGTTACGTACGCAATTCTAAAACGTATTTCCAGAATTGCTGCTTTTATGTTACAGCTCTTCTGAAAGAGTAAATAAAAGCTAGAAGCAAATACAACGGGCAATCTCGTTCTTAAAAAAAATATATTTATTTAAACCATTCAATAATCTACCAATTCATCTAAAAATGTCGTCTCATTACTGAAAAATTTAATTAATATATAGGATTCCTCTGACGTAAAAGTTTTTACACTAGTGACTGGAAAAGAATAGTATCTAAGAAATAGAATGCTTTCCTGGTTCGAATTGTCATTTTTTTAGATATAAAAATTATTAACACGTGGAAATGCTTTTTTTTTTTTGAGATTTTTCATTACCTATTTATCTTTAACCTGTGCCATCATTTAAGGAATTGGCCAATTGCAGTCCAGAAAATTGATTTAAATCGCAATCTCAAGCCCGGAACCCCCCCCCCCCATACTTCTTTAAGAAGCAACTAGTGGCTTTAAATACAAATTTCCGACTCAGGCTAGCAAAGAATCTTTCGCCTTTTTGTATTTTAGTAATTCGAATGGGTTTCCGGGAAAACATTGTATGTTGAAAACAACGTTTCACTACAGCCAAAAAACAAATCTGCTTAGTGCAATACACTAAACAGGCCATGGAGATCAACATGCGTTTTTCCATTCAATTACCTACTCATTTCCAACTGCAAGAAAGCCCAGAAGCAGGTTTGCATTACACAACGTTCTTACATAAATTTCGAACACTTCATTTACAAGGCCAATGCCAACTAGTGCATTCGCTGACCGTGTAAACGAACAAAAAAACACAGCTGGTTGATCCTCTGGAATATAGTCTTTTTTATACAGAAAAAACATTGTTGAAAACCAACATACAAGGTTTTTCCCGCCACCCATTCATCTGTTCAGAAATTATTATGCTCTTTTGTCAGCCCTTTCTTTAGTTGCATTGCAGACACACAAGCCTTTTACTACAGATGGTTACAGGAGCTTCGCCAAGATTTCAAAAGGTTTCTCCCCCCCCCCCTTTATTTTTTCTTACTTTGTCTATTGTACTAAATCATTCATTGATCTTTTATAAAACACAATCAGGGGTGCAGTGAGGGGGTGCTTTGGGGGTGACCCTCGCAGACCCCTTTGGTTTCAGCAATATTACTAATCCTCGTGGAAGGCCTTATGTGACGGACTCATTTTCTTTCCTAAGTTAGGTTCATTCTGACTGCGCTAGTGGCCAATGTTCAATCGTCTTGCACATCTCTCCGAATCGAACCTTTTTATCTCTTTGTTATGCAGCACATTGTAAAAAATTTAAAGGGATGCACAAATATTTTTTTTTTTATCATAACATAGGGGAATGTAGGGTAAAGTGAACTCGCTAAAACTTTTTTCAAAATGAACAAATTGAAAACTTGTTCTGAAAAGTACGGTACATAAAGAAGAACAATATATTTTATAATAAAAGTTTCAAAGAAACTTCTTTTAATTTTGCAGTAAATTTGTACGTCCAAAAAAAGGTGAAACTAACTTATTTTAATGGGGCAAAGTGAAAAATAAAATATTTCTAATTATTTTCTATTTGATTATTAAAGATATTTCTGATCAAGTAAATGAGTAAATAAAAGAATTAACGAATAAATAAAAAGGAAATGAATGAATATGATAAACAAATAATAAGTTAAATAATGAAAAATAAGTCACTTAAAAATAGTAAATAAGAAAATAAGTGAATAAATAAACACAGGGCACATAAATTAAATGAAGGAATGTTAATAAAATAGTTAATAAATGAACATGCAAGTGATTTGATAAAATATTGAATAAGCAAATTAAATGAACTATTTCACTTTCCCCCACCCACTTTCCCTCGCGTGCTCTTCATTAACTGAACAAAGCATTTAAAATGCAAAAATGCTTAATACTAAACAAATAAGTACTTAACTGAATATTAGTAGGTCTCAGTATTTAAAATGCTAATAACAACAACTATCATTTTACACTTACAAGAATAATCTTTGGCTTTTAACAAAATATTTCAATATATGCATAATTTCTGAAAATTGCCAGTGTTGTCATATTTTTTATCCCTCGGAGTTTTTTTTTCTGACTGCAGTAGACCACATGTGCTACTACATAGTTAAAATATTACAAGATAAATGACGCTAAAAGCAGAGTAATTATTTCACCATTTCACTTTTCCCCACATTCCCCTACATTAGGTTTTATGATACGAAATAATGCTTCAACTTATCGGAAGACGGTAATTGCTTTATGAAATACTATTGAAATGCATCTTCATAATGGTAACTTTCTTTTATTTTTAAAAAATCCCAGACTCATCATAACCTCCTTACACGAAGCGCTATTTTCACAGTAGATGGTTTGCATTTTTACGCCATATTTAGTGGTGCTTTTGCCATTAGCTCTCCGAAATAGAATTTCAGTCGGTCAAGAGTAGACATCCGTAAATTTCAGCAAAATAAACAAAATAATTTAAAGAGAATTTTACAGGAATTGCCTTTTTTCTCGCTAATGGGAGTGGTTTAACACCTAAAACACAGCCATTGCTAAGTTACGCAAGCGTACTGTTCACCTCTGAGATGTTGATCTGTGGCTTTGAGCAAGTCCATTTCTTTCAAGGGAGAGCAAACGGTAAGAGGAATTTTCCGCTCACTGTTGGGCTATCATCAAGCCTTTTGACCTTCCGCCGTTTTTCTTCACCCCTATTTCAGCAAATGGAATCTTTTAATCCGCTGGCCAACGGAACTCAACTTGCCAGAGGCGGACAGTATTTAGGAATTTGTAGTAAAAACACTTCCGAGGCGTTAATTAAGCTTTTTTTACGAGTCCAGCAACAACAGGGGAAACAAAACTAAATGACGGCTCTGCCCCGCTAAAGAAATCGACCTTTTGTATAAATAAAATGAAATACCCGGCTGGATAAACAAAATAAAAATGGGACCATAAATCTGAATTGAATTATTTTTAAAAGTTCATTCTATTGCAACCCTAGTGTGAAATCCCCATAATAATATCCATTCTTTTATATCGCAACATAATAGGCGTATGCACTTACCGCGAGAATACTAACGCCCACAGGGGCGGATCCAGAAATGTTTGTAAGGGGGGTGGGGTCAAGTTTTAGGGGATGAAAAACTAAATATAATTTGAACCTTATTCAAGATATAGGATATCTATTAATATTTATGACATTCTAGTAAATTAATTTATATATATATTCAAATAAAAAAAGTATGCAAAACAATGCAGATACGAGTTTCGAAATCCTTTTACAATGCAAAAATATGAAGTTATACAGGGCCGGATTTAGACTTAATGGGGCAATACTTTTACTTTTAATGTCCTTTTAGGATTGCTTTTAAGAGGGGAAATGGTATCAAGAGAGTGACTCAGGACTTCTCTTTAAGTGGAGTATAGAATGGCCCCAATGGTAGGGGCATTTTTCAGCCAAATTAGATAGTTACTGTTCAGTGACGTTTTTCTTTATTATTGAATTTCTTGATATTTTCTTCAATTAGATTTGCAAGGTCAATCACCACTTAAGCTTCTATAGTTTCTACAAAACCTATAAACTACTCCTTGTTCTGCTCTAATTCATATCCCAAGTACATTGATTACCTATACTAGTTTTAAAGAATTAAAAAGTCATTCAGCAATAATAATAAGCTTATAAAAAATAAAGTTTTTCATCACAGGGGGGTCAGTCGACCCTTTGGCTCTTCCCTGAATCCGCTCTTGAACGATCAGTCTGCCAACTAGGTGGAGGCACCTTGACACTTTTCGATGCGAAACTGCACTTAGATTTTTTTTTCAAGAGCACTCCAAGCCAAAGTAGTACTCTAGGGATCTTTTACATACAGTATAATCAAACTACATCGATACTGTGTTTTCTGCATCTTTAAAATCAACCGACTGATTCGAGGCTCGAATCTGCACCTTTTGAAAACCAGCGTCTAACCAATATACCATTCTGAGGGCTCTATTTTAAAAGCTTGAGAATCGCATCCGCGAAAAGAGACTCCTTTTCCATGCTGTGCGTAACCTAACCACTAGAATAGAACCACTCGACAATATTCACTCAAACATTTGGCGCAGAAAACTACGTTCAGACCAAATTTTTTCTTCATAATCCAAACTCGACACCACTGTACATGTAGGCCCGGCTCCTGGAGTAGGTGACTGTGCAACCGCCTAGGGCAGCAAATTCTAGGGGTCACAAATTTCGTTATATCAAAAAGAAAAAAAAATATGTTTCGGTGTCACAAGATGCAGTAACTGATCTAGCAGGAGGTATGCCACCGCTTATGCTTATGGTGGTAACAGCTGAGAGCGGCGCCCGAGCGCTCATCCACTCTCCCCCAACCCCCAATTCTAATGAAAAAGAAACCCTAAAACCTAGTTTCTGGGAAGTTAATTTCCGAAAGTTTTTGTAGGAACCCCCGAAACCTATACCCTTCGCTTATATTACTAAAATCCCATTTTTTATGCTTTCAATTTCGAAAAGATTCATTCTCCAAAAAGATATCTTTTTACCAGCGCCTTCTTCCATGACTTCAATAAACTTATCCTAAAATGGGATTTGGGGGACTTCCAATAAATTTCGTTTCCCCCTGTTCTTTCTTCCCCTAACGTCAAGACATTTAGCCTATCATTTGCAGTTTTAAAACTTAAATGTAAAAGAAATTCGGAGCAGTCACCGAAGTATCATTCTCCTTAACGTCTGAATCTCTCCCCTTTCATTAAGGTCGCCAAAATTGAAATTTAGCCTTTAGTCATTTCTACGTGAAAGTTACTAATTCATGCTTCCCCTTTCCTTTGTCGTAGCAAAAGCTGCCTAAAATTACGTTTCTCGTATTTCCATTTTAGAAAATAATCTGGGATCCCTGCAGCCTTAACGCCACCAAAGATAGTCAAAATTTGACTTCAATTGTAAAGAACCATTTGGGAGCGAACAAAGACCCAATTTTCTTTTGACATACTGAAAACGGCCTTAAATTTGCAAATTTTGTAAATTCTCTAAGAGAGGGTCTTGCACTCCTCCCTCCACACACAGCTGCCATCTTTTACTTTAATTCAAAAACTGAGTTTCACATAATTTACCATTACTAAACCTTCCTTATGTTTTAGAAATTCACCGTACTTTTAAAATTTAAACATTGTATAGAACATTAAATGAGATTGGTTATGACGGCAGTTTCTAATCTTAAACATGTTTCAGAAAAGTCTAAGGTCCGGCTCTGATAAGACTCACCGCTTTAGTGCTTCAAATAATAGTTTTTATCATTACGTTCGCGCCTTCCTTGAAATTCCTCCACTTAGGGAGTGCCGCCTTGATTGAAAACCCTCGTTCTAAATAAGCAAATTAAGACTCATTTTTAGATTTACATTGCGCGGCATAAACTGTAAAAGTGGGAACTTTTTTCGTATATTTTTTCAGAAATGTTAAGTGTAAAAGGGTGTTGGACTCAAATCTGTGGTATAACTTGCTTTTTCCAGCTTTAATTGCACACGAGATAACGTTTGACGTTTTCTTTTAACATACTTATTTAAGGGAGGAGTGGCATATTTACATGCTAGAATTGTGTCCATGTTTTTACTTACACTTGCAATTTGCAAGCATTTTTTTTTTTTTTCATTTCAGTTGAACTTTAAATTCGGGTAGTTTTTATTGGCAGCACGCGATTCCTAAATTATGTAAATTAGTTTTTAATTGGTATGAATGTTATTTTTATTTGAACATTTGTTTTCTCATAAGTCATTCCTGACGTGGCTATCTGCTGTATACATAAAAAAAACTTATTTACATTTAACTAAATAATCCTTTAACATCCTTAAATTTCTAGAAACTTAATTTAACGAATATTTTATGAAATACGAATTAGAAAACTTTAATCCTGGACATATTTTAGTACATATTGAGTGAGAAAACACATCGAATTACGATTGGTGAAATGGTTAAGCCCCCGTTAGAAAAGTTTTGACAATTCAACGTGAGATATTAAAGTCCATTTTTCCGTTCATTTTAGGAAAAAAACTATTTCCAAACTTTCATGTTACAAAGAACCTTCACCGCAATTTTGTTTCTTTGACGGCCTTTGAAATTCATGTCTTAAAAATAAAATCATGCGCTCTGCTACATGTTTCGAAATGTGTACTGAGAAGTTCTAATTTATGTTACACTGTATATTTTACTTTTAAAAAGGAGGTAAACGACAGTAACTGAAAAAGGCTGGAAACATCCGTTACTTCTGAAACAAAAGCTTTTTTTTTACAATTATGAACTTTTCATTTATCTCTAATGGTCCATTATAAAATTAGGAAATATTCGAATCTCAACTTGTGTTTTTCAGCTAAAAATAGATTTTAGTGTTTCTAATGGGGCTGCGTTAGGCTTTTTAGCCTTTTGCAGACCTAATGGCAATCGCCGATACGCCATCCAATTGACGCTCACTTTCCTACCCAGTTTGGGGGCACCTGGGCTCTCAACGATGCGAAACGGCACTAGGGATTAAATTTTGCCAAGGGGATTCATAGCCAAACGAATACCCAAGGGCTCTTTTACATGCGGCATATCCATACGACATTGGCGATGGTTTGTTTCTGCATATATGATTAAGTATTACCATATACTCAAGCATAAAATGAACCTTTTTATTTTTTAAAGTTGAAATGTTTTAAGAAAAAAAATCCTTTAAAAATATTAACTTTTTTTTAATTTCATGCATTGAAACAAAATCTTCCTTAACTTCGTATTATGTTTAAAGATTTTTAAAGGAACTATTACATTAATATTGAGTCGACAGTCAGCAAGCATTCAAAATAAAGACATCGACACTAGGAAGATCACAAAATGTTTATCAACAATTAGAGACTCATTTTGGTCCAAATATTGTTCTCAATAAAAAAAAAAAATTGAATGCACTCCGAAAAGTCAGAAATTTTTTTTTAAAGAACGGCCATGAATTTTATTAACGATTAATTCTTTTACTGTCTATAATCGACGAAAAATTTGAGTCAAACTTCTAAAGGCCAATTAGACTTAGCTTGGATTACCAAAGAAAAATATAATGTATTACTCATTTTACAGCACGCACAGAACTGGTAATTCATTGTGTAGTATTATAAGTTAAAATAATGAAAAGTTGCGAAATTTGATCTTTGTTTTTTAAATTTAAACTTGCATACTACGAGTACAACCGAAAATGGCCAAAATGAATCACTTGATCTTCCTAGTGTTTATATCATATGCATATTCATATACAGTTGAACCTCGTTAAAATGAACTTAAAGAGACCTATAAAATAAATTCATTTTAACCGTAATTAATCTCATACGAACAACAATCAGCAATAGAACGGGCATGTAGCTTGCATGAGGAACTTTTTAAGATTGCTCAAATTGGTGGAGTTCGACTGTACATAAATGTAATTTTTATCATAATACATCAATGTATCTAAAATAAGAACTAAAATCACACTGAAAGCAGATATCAGTGCTTATAAGTTGGCAGGAAATTATGATTTTAGACAGTATAGTGTATATATTAGTAATTTAGCATAGTGCATATATGTATATATTTAAACTTTTGAATTAACACAGAATAACAATTACATCCACAAAAACTATTAAGAGCAAAAACAAATACTAGGAAACTATGCACATTGAAGGAATCACAATTTTTAAGTCCAAAGATTGCTTCCGCTCCCTGTCTCCCCGACTATTTTTTATCCTTGACTCGACTATTCGAAAACATATCAGTCTGATCATTTTTTATTTGCTCCGACAATTGGCTGAAGAACCTTCTTTATTAAGTGGAGTCAAAGTCACTTTCCATGAAGACGGTCATTGGAGAATGTCAAAAAAAAAGGGTGTTGACGCAGCATACATTTGAATGCTTCTCGGTCAAACTTTGGAAGATATTGTTCAATTGCGTCAAACCTATTTCATTTGATGAATATTTTTTCATCGGATTCGCTGTTGCTAATGGAGAACAACACATCTGTGGAGGAGATATTTAAAACTGAAACAGGAGTTTTTTTTTTAAATGTTTGCTTCGAGTTTTTCTCTAAAGTTAGTTGAAGCATCTCGTCCTCAGGTTCTGAAGAGTCGCTTGCAGTTTCTTTTGAAAGTGAACATTTAGTTTTTAATACACAAACGGCACTTCCCAGAACCGTGTTCATTTCTTTCTTTTTTTTTTTTTTTTTTTTTTTTGATAGTGTTCTGCATTTGTTTAAGAGATTCGTATTCTCTGCTTTTCTCCAGAAGTCAAATAAAGGTCAGAAGAAGAATGGTCAATTTCACCTTTTCTGATCCATTCGTTGTACTTTCTGCAAAGCGCCATCTTTCAGATACAATGCTATCGGGGATGTCACTAAGGGCACCCAAGTCCCATTCGTGTTGCGAGTTTGGGTTGAAGGTAGGAGAGAGCGACTCCTGTCTGACTGAGGCCTCCAATTGGGCAGGAGGTCGGGTTCAGCCTTGATAGATGGCAGCATCGCCTCCTTTAATTAAATACAGTAATGAGGAAAGGCGTGAAGTCTTCAAGCAACTCTGCAGTACCGATGGCAAATGTTAGCGATCTAACAAAGCTCCACGGACTTGACGAACACGTACTCCATGGGTATTCAGAACTGTCGGGCTCCGAACCCAGAATCCTCCGATTCCTGCACCCTCTCCCATTAGGTTATCTTCCGTCCTGTCAGTCTTATAGGCAGTTTTTTTTTTTTTTTTTTAATTTTTTCTTCAACAAAACAAGGTATGCGATAGACACAAACCATCTGCAGTGCTCTTTAATAAAAGAGCATTTTCTGCCCTAAGGCATCAAAGTGTATTTTTGCTAATGATTCTACAGCTTTTATTTGCAGTGTTGCAATTCATAACGTGTATGATATCTGTATATTTTTAATAGCTTTAAGTGGAAGTTTCCCCCATTGGTATTCACTATTGCATTCAGCTTTTTTTTTTTTAATTCATTCTCTTGCTTTAAAGGGTTCATCTTTCGTCAAAGTTATATTCAAATATACTCCTTTCAACACTTGTGTCTCGAAGGAGTTCTATTCATTTGGTATGCTTCCTTCACACACGTTTGAAAAGTTTCTACTCAATAAATTTGATAGTTTTTTCTTCCGTTTCAAACAGTGTATGGGGAGGAACAGACGGAACGGCTACGTTGTCTTCAAACGCATGCATCGTTTTGCGTTTTTACAGCTTATACAGTATAATAACAGTTTAAAACCAAAGACTTTTCTTCCTTGGGGCTGTCCACAAATTACGTCATGCTTAATGAGTGGGAAAGAGTCGGGGGAATTTTGACGGTAACACAGGGGAGTCACATTTTTATAAGACTATGTTTAATTGAAAATAGCATGACATGAGACAATGGGAGCACTTCGTGACAAAGGGAATCAAAAAGGGTAGGAAAATTGACATCATTTATGATCTGCCCCATTTACGTAATATAATACATTTGTTTAAAACAGTTACATAAATATTATACAGCATTTATAAAATGAAGAAAAGTTTTTTTTTAAATAGAAATGTTTGCTGACAGTCGCCACCTACCCTGCTTCCAATTACTAATTCCTGCAGGTTACATTTTGTAATGTTTACATTTCGAAAATCACGCTTAAACATTGTCCAACACAACTTCAAAATTAGATTTTTATCGATACAAAAAGAGTACAGCAACAAACAAAATTTTTGTTGTCAAGCGCCACATTTTCTGCCAGCTATTTTCTTTCTTTTTTCTTTTTTAAATATTTTCTTTTTTCTAAATTTTTGTTTATTTTGGCAGCATTTTTTTTGCTGCATTTTTTAGCAGCTTTTTTTTTCTTTTAATTTTTTTTCTATTTTTTTTTTGCTGCATATTTTTTTTGACAGCTTTTTTTTTAATTTTTTTCCAATTCTTTTTTTTTTTTTTTGGCTGCATATTTTTTTTTTTTTTGACAGTTTTTTTTTTTTTTTTTTTTTTTTTTTTTTTGACGCTTGACAAGCACAGCTTCACTGGTCTCAAAAACTACAAACAATCATATTAATGTAATAAAGAACTGATCATGTTGAAAAACAGTTTCATTACAAATATCAAATTATGCTTCATGATCAGCTTTTGGACATTCTAAACTTTCATTGGAAGATATTAACATCAATTACAAAATCCAGGAAATAAAACCCTTTTTCATCTAAAAAAGTTATTTAACCTGCAGGAAAATACTTCTCGCATAGTATTTAAACTATGATATCAAATAATGTAAAAACTCATATTTTAATATAAAAAATTTAACCAATTATTGTCTTAAAATTAAAAATTTCCATTATTAAAGCAATGATTTTAAAATTTAGTTTTTATAAAAGGAAATTTAAATCTTGCTTCTTTTGTTGCAGCTTCAAACGAAGGAAGAATGTTTTTTCCTATCCACACTACACTCTAATAATTTCAAATATTTTAAAACAATCTGATTTATACAATGAATGAAAGTATAGTGTCTCAGAACAAAAAATATAAACCGTTACTTATATTACCACTTTGAATTATATCACTTTAAAGTAGGATTTAACACTCAGATTTAAAATATTAAATATTTCTTTTAAATGTTACTATTCGGAAACAGTAAAATTTAAAAGATTTTAATTGGAATTAATCGCAGAGTTAAAATAAAGCTAATTAAATTAATCAACGAGTTCTATTTATCACTGAGATTAGGGGCACATTCAACTCGATTGTGCTCGATTCGATCGAATTCTATCGACCAGAAAAGTACATAGGAACAGTATAATCAGATACACAACTGCATAGCGGCTACCATTGAACGCGAACCTCGAAAGTAAACGGGCAAAAGTTGTTTGCGTCACAAGAAATTTTGTTACAAAACTAATATATACGTACATATATATATATATATATATATATATATATATATATATATATATATAATGTGTGTGTATATATATATTCTGACGCTTGTCCGTTTACTAGGTGGTCTCGCTTCCCAATGGAGTCTCATTGCATCGTTGACGTTGTGTATCTAGTTAATACTACATCTATGCTAGCGTAGCGAGAAATTTCCTCCGTTGTTGGACAAAGGAAATTTCTGGCTGCGTTATTGGCAATTACAACCGATGGTATTCGATTATTTTTTTGTTGAATTTGCCCCTTGATCTTGCCGAATTTTCGGCATTGGCAAAATACGGCATTCCGTGCATTCTAAATGTGAAGAAGCTAAGTGATATTTAACCTCAAGATTTAATTTCGCAAAGATCTTTATTTCATTGCTTTGACTGGACCTTAGCAAGAAGTAGCAGATATTTCCGCCATTTTTTCGATTGCAAGAGAAATGACGTGTTTAGTAGTTAAAATAAAAATCATTGACTTGCAAACATCATTTTCCTCCAATACCAATTTCAATACAATTTCGTTAAATGTTTACATGATTCTAACTATCAACAATGTCGAAAAGTACAAATGAAATAGCATCCTCGATCCTGTGTAACATGAAAATTTGTTTTCCATAAATAAGCATTTAAATTTGAATTTAAAAATCTCAATTGTTTTGAAACCGCCCGCAAATGGGAGAAGTGAAGCTATAAAATGTCTATAAACCAATAAATAAAACAATATGTTTCCTCACGCAAAAGTAATTCGTCAAGTAAGTGTCCTAATGCTCAAATTTATATAGGGACACACTTTTTAAAAATAATTTGTCTCAAACTATTTAGAATGTTGTGTGAATGAAAAGACTAATTTTGATTATAGTAATTGTAGTTAACTCATTAATACGCAAGGGACGTATCTATAACCGGGAGTTGAATCCATGTAGGAAATTGCCTAATGGAGATAAGCGTTGAAGACGAGATAATCATCCTTTCTACCTTGAGGCAACAAAAAATTGAGTTTTGCCAACAATCTAAAAATAAAACCAGATTTTTAAATATTACGAATTCTACATGTTAAGAATTGCCACTTTTTTGTAACAATTTTCCTTATATAGATGTAAATATTCGATAAACTTGTTTTTAATATAAGCTTTTTCTTTCAAGAACGTCATCAACTCGAATGTTATTAATGTTCACTGCTTAGACAATTTGCTCACTAACTTGAAAAATGTGTAACGAGAAGGTAACATTGCCACTGAAATTTTTTTGGGACGATTGTTTTAGTGGTTTTTTTCTTTTTTCAGTTTGTGCGAGGACTTTTTTCGTGGGTGGGGGGAGCTCTTTAAACTTGGGTGTGCAATATGATTTTTTTCCCCAGAACAGGTGTTTCCGTTCTCCTTCCCTGAAAAAGGACTGATCCTTAAAAATATGTATTAGGTTTCCTGCTAATGAAATATAGTATGTAAAACTGACGTTTTTTTAATCGCATTTTTTAATCGTAACTTATTTACACAATAGGATATGAAGCAACAAAAACCGGATATGAAGCTACCGTAACATTGCAGGTAACCACCGTAATGGTCAATTACACCATCCAGAGATTGTAGCTGCGCCCTCGCATTGAGCTCAGTCTGTAATAACCGAAGAGCAGGAAAATTGCCTAACTGAAAATCTGAATTTATCTTCGCATTGGTGGCCAGAAGTATTTTAGTCCACTGGCGAGGGATTTGAAAACAATATTACTGATCCACTTAGAAGAGGGCGGGGGGATACCTATGGTGTCAACTTTATACCCTAGCCATTGTTAGAAGAACGTGTTAGGAGATAAAGATGCAGGAAGGTGGTCAGAGCATTCCCTTGGAGAAATGTAAAATTTCTCAAGAATGCAATGTTAGGAACTTATTAGTGGTAACAGTTATCGAAAAGTTCCGTTAAAAAACGGTTATCGCTTTTGTCAGATGTCTTTTCATCCATAAGCTCATTTTTTGCATTGCCGCCGAAACACGTGTCTGCTGTCATTGGCAAATTTGTGCATCTTCTAACGTTGTTTGTCTTACTTTACTGTTCAGCACAAAGGCATTTATTTATCTTATCGAAAAGTTGTTGAGTTTCCTTCCCGAAGCTTTTCAAAGCTTAAGTCAATTTTTGCACCATTATTAATATTAGTGGGTTGGATTAGTGGGACGGAAATTCGATAAAATTAAATTTTAAAAAAATGTCAGTCTTTTAGCAAAATAGCCTATTCTTTTCTTCTAATGGCTATCTTTAATGATGTATAAAGGGAAAGTGGAAGGTTCGGGGACTTTCTTTTGAAACTCCTTTGATGTTTAAATCTGAAAAACACCGCCTGTTACTATCTTTGGTGACGTAAGGGGAGGAAGAGGACTCTTGATCGTTTTGGGAAATTATTCAAATTTGAGAGTCGAAGACGCAATTTTAGACTGTGTTTTACTGAAGAAGCCCCAGAAGACCCTCTAACACCCTCAAATAGTCTAAAATTGACTTCAATTTGAAAAAAGAAACTTTTAGTATAGAATTGAGCGGCGATTTCCAATATTTACACCGGGTCAGAAAAATTGAAGCTCCTATCATTTAGCCTCCCCCCCCCACCTAACTTCCCCCTCCATTGATACACCTCTGCATGATGGTGCTATTTTCATTCAAATATGAGTTAAACTTAAATTCACAAGAGCATTACAGTATAAATATCTCGGAAATTTCAATTTCACATAGTGCTTTTTTTAGCACCTGATTACCACGTGTGGCGCATTTTCAGCGAGATTTTAATTTGATACCTGACAATTTTATCCAATGCGAAGAAGTTATGGTTTTTTCCTAACAGAAAGATAAGCAGTAATGTTAACGGATTCTGATTTGCTTGGCTTACTTTTCAATCATGAAGACTTTTTTGATGGAATTCAAGTTAGATTTTTTTTAATTTGTCTTCAATTATTGACATTTTAGTCTAAATGCATTTAGATAGTTGCCCTCTAACTGAACTGGTAATTCGTTAAACATCTTAACACCTGAGGGAGTTTTATATTTTCGAAGCGAAAGGCCACATGTCTGTGACAGCAAAAGATGAAAAAAAGAGATGACTGATTGAGTTTTAAATAAGACTCGTATGCCCCTAACTCAGTTATAAAACTGAAGCAATGTCTGCTGAAGAGCCGGATGCCTTCTAATTAACCCCTTCAGACCTGGTGTCCGGTATACCGGACAACCACCTTAAACAGCTGCTATTCATTTAATAATTGATTTAATTAGTTGATTTTTTTTCGTAGTCGACTCTTTACATTATGATTATTATAATCTGTGAAATAATTTTTCGTTTTGGGACTGACAACACTGACATATAAGGATTGAGAGATAGAGAGTGGCTTATTTTTCCAACCATGGATTTTCATCTGAAAAACGAGGTTTTCTCCTGATTTTTTAAAAAAATATCTAATTTTTTATTAATCGTTTCAAACGCTTATATTATGTTTTATAATTGTTTGTAGAACATTTTATAATGAAGTTTGTTTGGTATTTTATCGTTTTTGTATATGAAATATGTATTTCAAAAATATAAGTTTGGAATATTAGACGTGCCATAACTTAATTTTTCTCCTACAAACTCAAAATTTTGTCTATAAGATACTCTTCACCATAGTACACTGTGTACCAAATATTAACATTTTTGGTCAAATATATCATAATTCAGACTGAAGGGGTTAATACGCAATCAGCAATATGGTAAAGCTTGACCAGGGAGAAATGACAGATTACATTGAAGCAGAAACATCATCTGTGGTAGGTTGTTATTTTGTAATAGATAGGACCAGCGAGAACGCGCCTCTTACTGCTCGGCAGTTTCCGGCCTATTCTAACTATTACTAACGTTAAAAATGAAGTTTTCGCTTCATAGTCATCCGCAATGTCTCCATGATTAAGCTTTATATGATTTAATTTAATCAGAACAGACTTAAATATGAAAACATTGTATCGCATAGACCTTAAACCATGACTAATTTACAAATATAAACACCATCTCCCCACCCTATTTCGTTCGATAGATTTTTTTTCTATATTGACCAACTGAAATCTATCTCGAAAAGCCGCCCTCAATGCATAGTTGCGACACGCTGCTTTTGGAAGAGTAGCTTGCGTAGTAGAATCCCCGAGAACTATTACTTCGACGTTAGCATTCACTACAAATGAGTTATTGAAGTTACTTGTAGGCGGGCATTTCCATGGGTAACCGACTGACATTTTCGGCGCAAAACCCTAAGCATTTTGTCACGTTCCATACAAAACAACCATTATTTTATAATGTTTTGTGTGGAATATGACAAAATATACTTCAGAAATTAAATATTGTTTCCTCTTAAATGATTTTCATAAAAAAAGTCTGCATAGCTTTTTTTCTAGTATTTTTTTAAATTTTCCGTTACCAAAATAAAATAAATTAAAACTTCAAAGTTAAAATAAAAACTAATTCCAGTCATTGTTTCAGAGTAAAAACTAGGGTTGTGGAGTGAGGGAGACTAAGTCTTTTTGGGTAAAGTTGGATTTGAAGACTTGCAAATTTCAAGAGTCTCCCTGCATTTCTGCCATGGCTGCGGAGTCAAGAGTCACACAGATTTTGGGTACAGCTGTCGGAGGACCTAAAATTATAGGACTAACTCCGGACTTAAGACTCCTAGATCTTCCGACTCTAAAACTCTGGTAAAAAAACATTTGCGCTTTGAATTTATTTCATTTTGATTCAGTCATACTTCTGATTTGCGTCAATGTTAAAGTCAACCAACGAGAGATATGGTACTTCAATTTTTATTAATATATTTTCCCGCTATTTCTTAAAATCAAATAACAAATTCAGAATCTATTCTTTTTTTATAATATTTTATTAACAAAAACTAATTTCATGATTTTTGTTTAAAAAAAAGGTTTGATAATATTTTTAAAACATGAACTACCAGCCCTCAAAAATTACCAGCTAAATCACCAAAAGCCATTTTTTATACATGCTCTTCATCAAGAGCTTTTTCTGACAAAGTTAGCTTGAAGTAAGTCTTTTAAGTCCCAAATCTGACATTAAATTTCAACGTAGACGGTAATGTTATATTTTTCAAAATTGAACAAAAAACTGCTTAAATGGAAAAGTAAAATATAGGAATTGAGTATCCTCGCCTAGATCTTTTGAACAAAAATGTTTTTTTGAACCGAATTTTTTACTCATAAGTTATTAGGGGAGAGAGACGAACTATTTTCCAAAATCAAAACCGTACTTCAATTTTTCAATATATATTATTTTCAACTTTTGGTTTTAGCGACTTTTTCAAGATGCGTTAAGCCTTCTTTAATGATTTTCTTGATTTTTGCAGGAAAATAGACTAAAACAGCAAAAGCACTTTTAAATAAATGCAGTGCTACTGAAGAAGTGACTTAACTTCATTAGGCATAAAAAATATATGTATCGAATAAATTTTTAAATCACGTTACAAAAAACGTGATTTGGTTGAAAGGTATCTAAAAAAATTGGTTAACAATACAGTCAAGATCTTTCTAGTAAGAAGAAACAATACACGAAATGAAAATCATTCGTCAATGAGAAAGCTAAATCTTAGTAGGGATGATGAAAATCCTCTTCAATAAGGAAAATACTAGTGCGATAGTATGTGTTTCGTTTCAGACAAAAGTTCCAAGGCATCGAATGTTATTATTTGACTGACAGCACTTTCCATTTGAGGTGGAGGAAACTTTTTGGGTCAATAAGAACAACACGTAATTTGAAATGCAACTTGTTGAAAAAAGTGACAATTTCACATTCAAATGCGTGTGAAGATTTGCTTGAATTCCGTAGGCAACATTCATTACCATTCGAGATTGCGATACTGGTATACTGAACACCGGTATATCGGAATTCACAAATAAACGAACCTCAACCTTGTGAATGCTTTCCAGGGCATTTCTTTACTTTGTGTAACCAATTAAGGATTTCTTACACTTTTTTTCTTAAATACCAGGTGCTTAAGTTTGGGAAGAAATTATATCAACAATTTTAATGAAATAGCAAGTCGGACCTGCATATATTGAAGAAGTTCGAAAAAACTTCTATAGAAACTTCAAAAATAGAAGCATATTAGTTTTATCATTACTCCTTAAGCATTAATGTTACAACAAATTACTTGACTAAATTAAACAAATTTCATAAGCGAGTTCTTATGCGAATCGCATTATATGCAGAGAGAAACTTAAAATACGAGTTGAAAACTTGATTTCGTACAAAAATCTTTGACAAAACAAATACTAATCCAGACAGTTGCTATATTGATTATGGCTGCATTCTCTAAAAAACTTGCGAAAGTCTTGCAGAAAAACCATCTTTATCCAAAGTTCGAAGAAATGTTAGTATTTACAGAATCTGCTGAAAAGTATACCAGAAACTTGTGTTAACTTAGATACAAGTATTGTTTCGAAAATCTTTTGCAGTTTGTTTCAATAACTAGAAGTTTTTACAAATTTTCACCGAAACTAAATATGTTAAGGTATATACATCAGCCAAAAGAGTCAGCAAAAAAAATTAACCGGAGAGATCGCAACTAAACTTTAAAAGCTATGTTCAGAAATTTTGAGACTTGAGAATGGAACAACCATTATTTTAATTTTGGTTTAAAAAAGAGAATTAAAATCTATTATGTCTTGAAAAATATTGATGTATAGGGATTTTGACGATATAGCGAAAAAAATTTTCTATGTGTTGAACATGGGAGATTTGCCAAATGTTCGATATTTAGAAGATTTCCGTACAAGAAAGTTCTAAATATGTAGGTTCGACTATACAATAAACCTATCGAGTTATTGGTAACATTGCATAAATTCCATACATCAACTTTTTTTAAAAAGGACACTTAATCACATCTTTTGCATTATCAAACTGTAGAATTGTCTATATAATTAAACGGCATTTCTTAGGTAACTTTAACAAGTACCTTCGAACAAATAGTTTGTGGAAATTCACTTTTACATGCAAATTTGGTTGAAAGACGAAAATACAAATGAACTCTTAAATGAAATTTTTTAAGAATTTAAGGGATAAAAAGAGAGACTAAAAAGTACCTTAGACATTTTTTTTATAATTCCTACATTTAACATAGTTTGAAATAAAAGAAAATTTAAGACTTTCAGATTGAAAACGAGCGATTAGAACAAGTAATCAGTTTTGATTTAAATTTTAGTCGAAAATATTACCCACTATAGAGCATGCATAAATAAAAATAACGGATTTTCGAACTTGATTAAAAACGAGAAAGTCGCCCGTCAAGGTATGACGGAAGAAAATTTCCTCTACTCTTCTTCATTTGAATGAAACGGTTGCCTGTTTGCTGATATTTTGATAGTTGAAATTTTAGCCCTAACTCCAGTGGATTAACTCTAAACTCCAGTAGACAGCGTTAATAGTTGACCACTTTTTCATTTCTTCACTCTCCTAAAATGACAGTCTTATCAGTAAAACAGTTAAGTTACCGGATCCAGTAATGCCTCGTCAAAATAAAGCCTTTCCCTGCATGGCAAACATTTCCAAAAAATATTTTACCGGGGCGCGAGTTTCATTGTTGATGACGTCAGGAGCGTTACTCGATCCTTCGCTATTATATATATGAGGATAGCTGCAAACTAAAAGCCAGTGGCCGAGAATCTACTTAAGCCTATGATTTCAGAATTGGCCTGCCAGAAACATCTTAGAACTCTATGCGAATAATTTTATTGACTACAATTTGAAACTCTCGCCTTTACATTAAGATCACGTGGCTCTAAAAAAAATAAATTTAGCGAAATCGCCAATATTTTTGAAGGAAAAGCTGATGCTGTAAGAACCAAAGTACTCAGCGTATATAGTTTAATTTTAAAAATGAAAAAATATTTTTTTTGAATACCATGAGTGTTTAAACTGCAATAAAAACTATGTTACAACTGGTAAGCGTCTCAGTTTCATTAATTTAACTGAATACTAATTATTAGATTTTCTTGTTATGGTTCTGCTTTATTGCAACTTGTGAAGTTTGTTCATTTGTACTGAAACTTCAGGAAATGCAGCGTAAAATTCACATTTTTCTACATGTACTTATGGATCTGATCCAGGTCAAATAGGGAAGAAAACATTGAACTCTAACAGTAAGTTTTTTAAAACAAAAGTGAAAAATCTCTTAAATTATCGTTCAAAACACTTTTTAATGAACTCTAAGATCTACAGACACGAAAATAAATTAGTAATAAGAGATATTTTTTTTATTTTAATATGTTTACTTTTCAAACAAGTAACTTAAACACGCAAAATTGAAAAAGCATACTTTAATACAGTGGGATCTTTTGAAGTTAATGTACCATGTTTAATCCGTGTCATAGGGTAATGAGTAACTACGTTTTCCCACTTCACAGTGAAGTCTTTCTGTGATAACCGATGTGTAGAATGAACCTATCTGGTAGTGTTTCAGCTACAAAACTGCCATGTTTGTAAAATTGCAAAAAATAAGGATCACATTTTAAATGTATCCAATTCTTTTCGATGTTATGCTTTCGAAAATTTTATATTAAAGGGAAAGGATACTTTTTAGCGAGATATACTTTTGTATAAACCACGAGACTACAAAAACCCGGATAAGGGTGGCACATTTATAGTTATGTCACGACTCATTTCAAACTGTCACCTAACTGGTCATAAAAAAAGCAAAAAAATAAGGATCTAGGTGGTAAAAATGAGGATATTGGTGGATATAGTTTTATTAAAATGAAAAAATATCCACCAAACAAACTAAACCATTAAACATGAGCTTTAGACGTGTCATAGGTCCTACGTAATCGATATGTTTTGATGTACTTTACTCTTTCTCTGTTGAATTTTAAATTCTACCCCTAGGACTGCTTTTGAATAACTGTTAGGTCTGTTTTTGCCTTGCCATATCAGCAAGACATTCACAAGCCCTAGGAGCTGAGAGTACGTACATAAGAATTTGGGGAAAGTGTTTAAAATACAGCAAATGAAAAGGGAGATAATTTCTGCAACCATTCCTTGCAGTTGTAATTGGAATATAACTACTATAGTATTGCTCAACAGCTCCAAATTTTCAGGAAGCATCTCTCCCCCCCTTCATTCGATGTAGCAGCAGCAGCAGAAAATACAGAATTCTGCATCTAGATAAGTGACTAGCATTTCTTGCATGATACTGATTAATCTCCTCACAGTAGGAATTTTAGTTTTGAAATATATTTTTATCAAAATTTAGCTAATCCGCATAATTTTTGGATATATTGCTAAATCGTAATGTAGCCGAATATTCAACAAAAATTGGGAGGACAACGCGAGGAAGCACTTCAACTACCTAGCTGTTCTCAATCGAGTTCCCATCCCGTCTCCACGTGAAAAAATATTTTATGTCAAAGAAATTTTCTGGTAACTGAAACTAAGACGTTTCTGTATCAAATTAAAAGAAAACTAACAGTAACAGAAGTTACAGGCCACAAGATTTTATCTTTAACGAGATCTAATTGCTCCGCAGAATTCAAAATAGAACACACCAGGCACACATTCAACTCTATCTGTTGAGCAACCCTAAAACTCACTTCCATTAATGGGTCATTCCATAAAAATCGGTTGTGAAATGTCCCGGAGGTAACGCTAAATCTCGAAACATGTACATTTTTTCACTGATAAAATACAGATGAAGTTTTCAACTATTTTTGACGCTCGTTTTTTTTTTTTTTTTACAGTGAATAAATATCGATATTTTGAGTCTTAGAGTTACGTACGGGACATTTCACACTCAAATACTGTGGAATAACGCCAATTCAACGTTTCCAAAGAGTCATGTTTCCTTCCGAACTTCCACCTTCATGTGCTCGAAATCTTGGATCTAACCATTTGATTGTTCCATTAGCTCCATTTTCTGAGCCAGTGCCCCGAGATCCGATCGCTCACTCGTAGGCACAACGTTGCCAGTCTAGAGCATTCGAAGCCCCAGGCTCGAAAAAGTCCAACCGGCACAGAAAAAAAACACACCTGTTATTTTTCTTCCAATCACGAATTTGATCTTAGCTGAGGTACTTTCTCATCCATCACGAAACAAGGCATCAAAGCCAGGGACACTTTACATTTACAGGTTTCACCATCCTTACTCCCCTCAAATACCACGACCCCTTCAAAAAATAAGACCCTCCCGCCAGAATAAATACCCCTGAAAACAACCCCCTCCCCTAAAAATTTCAATGGTGCATCCTACGCCATGACTTGCCTCCCCTGGTGGGCCCTCCTGACATTTGTGTATGTATGTGATGCGGATCTGTGCGCAATGAAAAGTATTCAGGATGTTTATGACATGAGAAATGTATGGGTGTTGCTTGTGTGACTGAAGCATATTCTGGACATCCCTGTACTGTACAGTTAGTGTCTGAAATTATGTATGATACACATCATAAAGAAAAATGTATGAGCATTGTTTGCGGGAATGATGCATGGAGTGTATATGAGTGCAATCGAGAAAATAAAATGTTATTGTGAGGGATATGGTACGGCCTTAAATGATGGAGGATTAACATTAAAATGCCAATGTATGTTAAGGAGTTTCGGAAATGAAAAGAGTTAATTCCAGTATTGTGTGTATTTGTGTATGGTTATTGAATGTATGAATAACTAGTACATTACCCCTCCTGCCCGTTCCTAAACAGAAAATGCCCCGGGCTTTGATGAATGAGCAGTTCAAACATAGACCCCTATGAATTGTTAGTGTAAAAAACGTATTGATCCCCGGCAAGTTTAATGGTCGGAGGAAACCTAAATTGAAAAGGCAGACGATAACACGTTTTTTAAAGGTATACGTTTTAATATTTTGCTCAGAGCACCTTTTTATACTCAAAATACTAACTAAATAAAACTATTTCCACTTATGTTCTACAATAATAAAAGGAGTACTAATATCACTAAGACACTTGATCAAGGAAAATGAAACTGTTAATAGATGTATAAGATATGTATGGTTAGTCAAGTGTTCGACGAAACCTGTACAGAGGCTAACTACAAGTAAATTGATAAATATCATGCAAATTAAAGAGAACATTTTATTTAAATCAATTCTTTACTCTTATGATTTTAGTGACGACAAACCTGAGACTGTTCAATGAATACCGTACTTTCTTAAACCTCAGACTTTCATGTATAAAGGTGAGATATAAAGGGATAAAATTGTGGTAGGTAATTATATTATACGACGTATTCACGGAGAATGAAATGAGAAAAAAAATGAAACTAAAGAGTAAGAAAATAACTGGAGAATTCCCATTTGTTTTCTGTAGAATCAGTACTTCAACTTACGGAAATCTACGTAGATGTTTGCTTTGGTTAAGATGAATTAAAAATTTCTCTACTGATAACAGACAGCTGCAGTGTTCAGAAGTGTCTTCCCTCGCGTTAGGATACCCAACAGAAATTTCTCTGCATTATTTAAAATTTCACTCGGGAAAATTAAAGTTTCGAGTGTAAACATCTGCTGTGTAGATTTCAGAAAGTTTAAAACCTGACGAAATAAGAATCCCAATCTTTCATTTTTCCCCCGCGCTTTGAAGCTTCACCTAAAACTCTTTTTGTTGAGACAGTTCAGAAGTTTCTACCGTGATGCAGCTTTTAGACTATTTTTCTTTTAGTCTGAACACTAAAGTAGTGGGGAATGCGGAGCAAAAGTGAAATCTTAAAATGTTTTCATTTTTTCAGCGCGACCTATCTAACAATATTTTAGCTAATTTCTTGAACATATAGTTAATTACAGTCAAAAAATAAACAGCTCTTAAAGATCGAGGTAAATAATATGAGTCATTTTCAAAATTGGGTAGACAAATTCTAATATTTTGTGGTTCAAAAATAATTATAAAATGAAAGAGTTCTTGTAATTAACATTTTATAAATCGATTAAGAACTGCTGACGTGAAATGCAATACTTTAGAAATTTTTTAAATTGAAATGTTAATACAATTTTGTCATGTGCACTCTCGGCCAAGTGAATTAGCTCATTTCGTTTACTAATTCATATTTGTGTTTCACATTCCTCAATAAATTCATTCACTTAATCAGTAATCTTCTTAGTCAATCGCTATTTTATGCATACATTTTTACTCGCACATTAATTCATTCGTTAGAAAAAATTCACTACCCCCCCCTCCCCCTTGCAAAAAAAATGATTTTTTTTTCATTTTTGAAGGAACGAACTTACTGCCAGAAATTTTAAACAGGAATATTTTAATACAAGTCTTGTCATAAAACTAGAAGGCTCCGCCCCCTGCTCATTTTGCTCGCCAACCCCCGTTCGCGACCTGTGGTGGCTCAGTGCTGTCTGTGTCGGGAGACTTAATTTCAATGCTTTTCTTCCGTTGATGTCCCGTACATATCCTGCATGTCTGCGGACTTTGTTTATCAATTCATATATAAAATCCATTACGTTTTAAAGTGGTTAGGCGAGCCGGAATGGTTTTTCCTGGATGTCCTGTATTGAACGGTGCCAGCATTGACCTGGTAGACATTGCCAGTCCGAAGGACAAAAGGCTACACACACACACACGTGCGTAAAGGTTTTAATAGTATAGATACATTGTTCTTTCTCGTGCACTGTTAGTTTCAAATCAAATTTCTTAATTTGTTCATTTTAGAAAGAAAGTTAAAAGTTATTCCACTTTGCCCCGCATTTCCCCTACATTTTTTCCATCTAATTGTTTGTCGAGTACCATTTCAAGAGGTAATGTATTCAAGTATAACTTGAAATACAGTGAAGCGCTGTTTATACGTTTCTCTTTTATACGTATTTATCAATTATACGTTTTTATAATTGGTCCCTGCAAAGTCTAACATACATTAATCTATACCTATTATATGTTTTTTCGTTTGTACGCTTTTTTCATATAGTCCCTTCAAAAACGTATAAACGGTGCTTCACTGTAGTTTTCTTTAAATCTTTACTTTCTTAACACAAAACACCGCAACAAAGTGACTTTCGACATTCTAAATTCACGCTTAAAGCTATGGGCATACTTTCAATCTTTATGCGTATCAATGACTTTCGTTCCAAAAAAAAAATCAATGAGCATTCAAAATCGAAAATCAGCAGCAGAAAGTAGCATTTTTGTAACTTTTAAAATGAAAATTCCAACCAAAGCTTGCGATATTACGCTTTTGTTTAGGAACCCCCCCCCCCCTTTCGCACCGTGACATCAATGGTGGTGACTCCTTGTGCTCAACGCTTCCGACTGTCTTTTTTTAGGATCTTTCACGAAAATTTTTCGCTAACTCTGTTGTAAAACAAGTTACAGCAAGGACGTTTAGTTTTATAAATTTTAAGTTTAATTTATAAATTTTTCGTTTAACTTTGAACAGTTATAATGAAAATTAAGACATATTGGCTGAAAATAATTTTTATCAGAAAGAATTTTAACGTAAAACAAAGCAAAATATAATTTCTTGAATTTATTACTTTAACACTCCGTCGGGCGCAACTGATCTATTAGGCACACCTCGAATTCTTTAGTTAGCCACGCCTCCTCAATAGCTCATGGAAAAATGTATATTCATTTTCTCAAACTTATGTTACATTCGAAAATCATGAAAAACTGTTTTATTTCTCTTCTTTGGTGTTTGTAGTTAATTTTTTCGTAAGAAAATGTAAACATGCGTAGAAAAGATCAGTAGATCAAAGTGTGCTTCCCAGGCTCAATGCGCCCGATCGTGTTCTACAACATATTGCGCCCGACGGAGTGTTAAAAGTGATTTTGAAAAAAATTTAAAGTTTCCAAGATCACGGTAAAAATTGAAATGTTTCTGTATAAAAATGCAACGCCAAAAGTCTTAGCACACAAAAATTTAAGATTTTAAATTTTAGCTTTGGTCCATTTAAATTTTATAAAATAAATTTAGCTCTCTGAAGAGTTAATACTGTTGCAATCGATCGCTTGATTGATTCTTTCAATTTCAAGTGCTTTTGATTTACACGAAAAGTTGCCAATAATTTAAATTTCGAGATGAACCATTATAAATGTATTTCATTTAGTTTTTCTTATTAATATCTTGCTTTGGGAATTTTTTTTTTTTACAGAAAAATAGTTTTCTTGCGGATTAATGATGCAATTTCAATCCTATCCGTTTAAACCAAGTCACTTTTTTATTAAGCAATGCAGTCTAAATGTTCCGCACTTAGAATTTTATATTGAAGTAAATTCCTATTTTCATTCCAGAATCTGCTTGTCGCACATTTAATAAGGGGAAAATTTGTAATTTTATTGTTCCTATTCGGCAAAAGCACTAAGAATTAGAATTCACAGAAACATAGCACCTGAAAGTATCAAAGACTTTGTAATCATTTTAAATTAACACCACACTTTTGAGAGGGGGGTCATTCCATACGAAATGAGCAAAATTCGCAAAAAAGTGGTGGCCGCATGGTAATAAATTTTTATGAAATTTGGTATACAGGTTCCTTTTATGCCTATATAAAAATATCTAAAATATTTTTGCTTAAAATTTTTTATTTGAATAGTTACATGCGATTGAAAATTGGTCAAATTGAACAGCATTCTCATAAATGCTAAATGTTGCATTTTTGAAGGCTTTTATCTTATTAACTATTTAATGAAAACATAAAATTTGTATGTTGTTGCAATCTATGGAGTAGGGTAATTAATCTGATGTCATTAAAATTTTCGAAGTTATTAGTTAACTTTTAACCGAGTTTCAAAAACTGAAAATATTTCAATTTTCTCATAATTAAGCATTTTATTTTTTCATCTCAATCTTTAAGGAATGCATTAGCTTTGATGAAATTAATACCCAATAATATGCTAAAGTGTCATAAAAGAAATACCTTACTTTTGAAGTTGTATTTTAACTCCTTTGTCTTCAAAATCAGTTTTAAACTTAGTGCCATTTTGTAAAATGATGATTCTCCCCTTCACATACACACAAAAATTCAAATGAGGGAAAATTCAGACAACATCAAAATTTTACAAGAATAGAGCTGGTTTTCTACTATTTGCTTGAAGAAACTCGAAATTGGTTTTTGATTTCCAAACGTAAAATAAAATTCAGAAAAATAGCATTTTCTTTGTGTTTTATGGATCAATCCATACAGGTTCGATGTATTTGTGCGCTCAACCATTTTTAATTTTTCTGAAATTCATATCCCTAAAAGCTGGATATGAAAAGTGTTTAGAACCACTTATTTTTTCTCTCAACTGGACCTTTGATTTTTTAGAGGTCATCAAAGTGATTTGTTTTAGTCAAAAATGGTACTTTTAGATCTTTGTATTTTTGCCAAAATCTATTTGAATTACAATTACTTTAACGCTTTGATGTTAAAGTGCATAAATTGATAGTCTTACATGATGAGTTACGTAGCTGTAAATTAATAATTAAAATAACGGCAACAGGTTAAAGTTCAGGGTATAATGTAAAAATTTTACTCATATCAAAGGGAGCGTAGGGGACGGAAACACAAAATGAAATACGGCAATAACTAATCACTGGAAAAATGCTAAAAAGAATATGTAACTGTTGCTGTGTGTGTGCATCCTTTATAGATTACAGCCCCTCAAAAATCGGAAAAATGACAAAAATTACATTTTTAGACCCCTGTAAACCAAAAGGGGATGGAATTAAAAATAAAATTTCGTAGCCAATTAAATAAGTAAAACCTGTAAAGTTGACCACCTTTGTAAGTTGACCACCTGTCTATGTTGACCGCTTTTGTCAGGAACGGAATTAGTCCTATCTTATATAATGAAGGAAAACCTCTGTAACTTGACCACCTGTCTATCTTGACCACTAATGAACATCAAGTTTGGATTGGAGTATTGTAAAAAACCCTTTGTAAGTTGACCACTTTGTTTATTTTTTAAAATTTTATTCAGCAAATTATTTTATTATTATTATTTTTTTTAAAGCTTTCCAAGAATATCTCTGATGCCAGACCAGCATTTTACCAACTAAGTGAAACACCAGCATAACTAAACCTCCTTTTGAGTTTAATCACATGGGAAAACTACTAAGAACCCTTTTATTCCCCAAACTTGTTTTTCTTCTGTTGTTAAGCGAAAAAAATTTAATTTTTGATTAGCTATAAATTTTTAGGAACTATTAATATAAAATGAGTAACTTTTCATAAACAATAAGGCTTTCTTTTTTTGATCAATTTACTGAAATTTTAAATTTGCATGACACATTATATGTCATTCTGTGAAAATAATCTAAAAATATTTGAATAACATCTTAAATTATTGTTTCAAAGTAATGCTAAACAATGAAAGTGAGTTAAACAGAAAGAGTAGGTGTCAATTGCAAGATTTACAAAAGGTGTCATGGTGCAAGAATTCCAAAAAAAAAAAAAAAATCTTTACCCCCTTTATAAGTTGACCACCTGTCTAAGTTGACCACCAAAGTACTGCATCGCAAGTGGTCAACTTACACAGGTTTCACTGTATTCCATTCAAGTACTATGCATGTTATACATGTTTTTTGTATTTGAAGTGTAAAAAAGATACAGGTCTTTGAAATTGAGCAATTTTGCTAGTCAATTCACACACTAAAACAGAAATAAAAAGTGTGAAAACTTCATTGCATCTTCTTAAATTACGTATATTGTGCCCTATATAATACATTATACTGAAAAAACATATTGTAATTTTCAAAATAATTATTTTAATTTTATAACTTAGAACTATTTGAACATGAATGAATAGTTTATACTGTATGGAACCTGTACGGATTGACTCTTATGTGAAATTACAAGAATTCAAAACACTAGATAAACGACTCAATGATGCAAAAGCAAGTATATGTAACATTTATTTCGATTTTAAAAAAATAGACATTTTAGCAAATACTTCATAAACATGCTTTTGAGAAAATGAAACACGAAAGAAATAGTTTTGCTAAACTTACAATAAAAAGAACTAATGAAATTTTGGCTAAGTTCAAATTACTCTAGTAACAAAAACACGCTGATACCAATGATTAATATTTAATAGCATCTAAAAGACTTCAATATATTACATAAAAAAAACTTGAGTAAATTTAAAGCATTTCCCCATCTTCAAAAAAACATCTGAAATAGAGGAAAAAATGAAATTTTCGATTTTTTAAAGTACGATTTCGTCATCAAGAAATTCATAAAAAATAACTAAATTAGAGCAGATAGTTATAGTTTTTCAATCTGAATCATTTTTTCTTATATTTTCATTAAAAGAGCTAGAAGAGTGATTTGAAATCTGAAGTAAATTGGCAAAATTTCAATATTTGTTAATGTCTCAGATTTAAAAAATATCCGAATAAATTACTTTGCTTTTTTCCCAATAGAGATTTGTTTATAGAATGCGGAAATATTTATTTTTTAAGTGTACGTTTATCACTTATGGAGTTATTGAGTCACAAACTGGCAGCAATGAACCCCGAAAATTTAGGCTTAGCGTAAGCATCAACTTCTAATGTCAATAACAAAGCAACAAACAGTTGTTAAACTTCCATACTTTGCATTTCCTCAGATATGCATGGTTTACCTAAATAAAAATTTTCATTGAAATCTGACATGTCAGCCACAGCTGATTTGCTCATTTCGCATGGAATGACCCAGGGCTAACACTTTCATTGCCGTACTTTCATCGATTCAGACCGACGTGGATACCTTATTAGTTCTGGTTAATGAAGTTCTACTGCTACTTAGCATTAGAGTAAAATTTAAAACAAAATCAGTAATGATTGCTTAACAGAAAGGAAGAATACAATATTAAAAAAATTACTATACTTAAGTAGTACTTGAACACTTTACTAATTACTATTCTAAATTTGAAAGCAAATTTATTTTCCTGAATGAAACAAATTTAAGAGTTAAACTCTTAAAACAAATTACGCTAAACATACTGCCTGTAATTAATAACTAAATTACAGTAATTCTGAAGAAGAATACAACTAATGCCAAGAATTTAGAGTTCTGCAAACGTTTAGGTGCTCCGAACCAAATATAGAATCTAAGAACAAGAAGTTCCCAAAACAGTTTTCATTAAATAGAATTTAGAAAAATTGTTAAAAGTAGAGCATCTGATTTTAGTACGTATCAACAATATTTTTGGTAGCTTAGTTTTCCCCCACTTAAATAGTAACAAATAGAACCATTGAAGCAATAATTTTATATGAAATATTCATTAGGATTAAAACCTATCTTCAATGGAAAAAATCTTAAATGGTTCATGTTTAAAACTTAATGTTCAGTCTGCACTTATCAAATTAGATTTGCCCCAATCATGTATCGGCAACGAGAAATAAAGAATTTACTCTACAACTAACAATACGCAAGTATAAACAAGGATTCTGATCGTTTACATCATTGCACAGTACAGAAAAGCTGAAATTTGTTAAAGAGTACTATGTTTCCGGTATTTTTGAAAACAATACATTTTTCTAAAATTTTATGGGAAAAACTAAATTGCAAACAGTGTCACGGATCATTCATTTCGGCACAATGTGTTTAACAACTTTCCCTCTTATTTTTTTAAGAAGGTGGCAAGTTTGAGGATGTAATGTTGAATACCGTCAGTGCCAGATCTATGGGATTTGGAGGGGGAGGGGAGCAAGTCGAGATCTATGCACAGAAGCAACTTTTAAGAAATGGTAAATTCACTCTTTTTCTGTGTTTTTTGTTAAAGCTAGATATAAAAACCTGAACGAAGATAGGTAAGCGATATTTTCAAGTTTCTGCTACTCTTTGGAAAAACCATAGATCCAGCACTGCTTACCTTAAATAATCCCTATTTAAAAGGTTACAGAAAAACTTCAGAAAAAGTAAAGAGAGAGACCGGGAGATTTACATGTAAGGAAATACATTCGAAAACTAAAATATTTATTTTACTAACTCAATAATCAAAACTAGTAGATGTAAAGTATTAGGAACACATAATACAAGTATTAGATAACATACAGTAAAACAATATTAGAAAAAAATCACATACCTCTATGAAGTTGACCTCAGCTCTGCAGAAGACTGACAACAAAATTTTTCAAAATAACAGATCATAAAGAAGAAGTCCTATTAGGAAAAAAAAAAATGATAAGCATAAAAATGTCTATGCAGGAAAAAAAAATTGCTGAAAAGAATGTTCTTAACTTTTGTCTATTTTTAAAAATAGAACGTCAAGATATTATGTTTTACAATTAAATATAATATACTGTCCATAAATGATGCCAGCCTTTTTTTTAGCGACTCCCCCCTTGTTTCACAAAGTGTCACCCTTCACCATACCCCCTTCCCCTATTTTGAAATTTAATGCTACTTTTCAGAATTGCGAGACGTCACCATTTGTTACTTCTCCCCCCCCCCCAAGTCGTAAACTGTCACAATTGCATGAATCCTCCTCCCGCTCAAAGCTTGACATTAACCCCCAACGTGAAAATAGGGAAGAGATTCTGCATAGCCTAATGAAGAAAAAGTAGGTAAAATTTTGTACAAATGAAGATCAACACTCAAATTCAAAAAGAAAACTTACATTAGAAGTGAGACATTTGAAATTACTTGAAACTTACTAATATCCCTTTTTTCCCCTTTTCTACGAACCAGTTTTTCCCTTCTTTTGAAGTGCTATAAAAACTTACAATTACGTAAACGCGAAAGGTAGACAATTTTAGGATATTAAAATTCTAAGTCATCTTTTTGTAAGAAATGACGAACCATCCGTTCATTGCCTTGGGAAGGTAAAGAACAGTATCTGAAAATTTCATTTTGTAATTTTGCTATCTACTGTACTTCAGCTTTAGTGTAGAAGCTCGCGTATTTCGTTTCGGCTGAAAATTAAGCACGAAAAAAAACGTCATATTCCGTCTTGTTTCTTCAAACACCTCAAAAACTTACTTCTACGGATACTACCCTTTGCCTTTCCACGACAGACAATGCTCATTTCTTGTCCCTTGACTAATCCTAACTAAGCTCTATCTCTTTCAGATATTTTTGTTTACCAATATTGTTGTCCTTAACCACAACTAACGTGCCTACACTTTATGCCATTAAAAACATCTGACCCCTTAATTATTCAAAGTAAAATAAAACAAAACGCGTACTTGCCATTCTTGCGAACAATCAATTCTACGAATTCTTAGACTCCTTTGAAAACAGTTTATCGCGCTAAGCAACGAAGCAGAAGTGCGCGCGCAAACACTTCGATTTGTGAAAGAATCTCTTTAAATTGAAATTTTATTCGGAACTACATAAAGAGTGAATGTCGGGAAAAGGGCCAATTTGACTACATAGTTAATTTTTAAAAGATATTTAGAAAATAAAATAGATTTTTTTAACTGCAAATTAGATGCAGATTTTTTTTAAATTAGGAACTAGGTCAAGGTGAACATTTACTCCCATTTTATGACTGCTGAGGAGATCTGCATTCTGGACAGTTAAGGGAAAAAAAAAATTTGTAGCACATTTTGAAAATTAATTACTTTGACAGGAAAAAGAATGACTTGAAACTTATCTTCGTACTACAAAAGTCAACTCAAGCTCATGACACAAAGAGATATTTGTGAAAACACATTGGTAACACGCTATCAGTTCGGAACAGTCTGTTTCTACTTCGATGTTACGGACTTGAATTTCCAGCAATGATGGCTTCAGTTAAAAGTTCGAAAATTAAAGCTTATGTTCATGGCAATAAATTTATTTTCTTACAAAAATGGACCGATTTTGCATCTCATTTTGTATTATCTACATAACCCTATTAATCCCAATTTCTGCAAATATAATAGTAAATAAGTTTATATGTGACTAGTATCAATTGGTGTGGAATAATAGTTTAACAGAAGACATTTACTGAATTTTTAAGTTAAATTGCCATGCGAAATAAATCATATCTTTGGTTAATATTATAAATAGTTATACAATGAAGATATGCTAGATGCAATAAAGTTATTATACCCTAAAAAAGGTAATTGTATTAGGTTTAAAAGCGTTAGTTGTCTGACAGGCTGATTGCCTTTTCCCCCATGATCATTTTAATTCAGTAAAGTTCATGAAAAATAAAGTTTATTAGAGCTTTAACAAGTGAAGTAACCCCCCCCCCTCCACTCTTAAGTGACGCCCGACGAGAGGCCATGTCAGCCTAGACGGAAACTAGAGGCCCGGCGACACTGACGCAAAAAAGAAAAAATAGGGGTAGGGGGACTCCGAATACGAGAAAACGTAAATATTAAGTAAAATTTATTCTTTTGGTATTTACTGCAGTGGCACTTAGAGTTAATTGTTTTCTTGTAGGCAGTTTTGAGTTTTTTCTCCTCCCCCCCCTTTTTCTTTGGGAGGAGGGGTCGGGAGGGGCCCGGCGTTAAAACTGACAAGGGGTCCACCTTGGCTCTTTGCGATCCTGTCCGTACCCCTTACCTGAAAAAACTCCTTCCTCAAGAAAAACCAATAGGTAAGATGAAGTTTTCAAATTTCAGGGGGGGGGGCATATAACCGAAATATTGTGACACAAACTACTCATTTTTGCATTAAAATGAATAGGAATGACTCGGCACTTTCAAAATGACGCACAAATGTGAAAGACTTAAAAATTCAATTTTACTGTAATTACAAACCACTAGGTTTTCTACAAGAAAATACCATTCACCGAGATTTAAATGTAAACACAAGAAAAGAGGGTGAACAGCAGTTTGTGTCTGTCATACGGCATTTCGAATCCAGACCAAGAGCGCACTGTAACGAATTAGCCCTGCTTCATTTTATAAAATCTGAATTCGATTCGTACTCATTCAAGGAAAGCGCAGTTTTAGCAGAAGGTAACTTTCAAACCCTCCCGTTGGAAACTGAAAAGCGTTCAACGATATTTGTCGAATTCGCTTGTCTTAGTAGCTGGGAAATTTTAAAGATAGATTTAAAAACGCACGATTGTATAGCATTGTCAACGCCAATTTTTGAATTATTTTACAAAGTTAAATATTAACTTGTGTAGTTACTTCTGATCCATATGTATAACAAGAAGTTCCGTCCTAAAGTAAACGCGCCTAAATCCCCGTATACCAATACGACTTTCCACAATCTGATCAGTACTCTACTCAAAATTAGCTAAAATCGCAAATTATTTCAGTTTAATAATTCAGTTTATTTAAGTTTAACCTGATTTTCTAGAAATAAAATATTCCTTGCTCATCTGAAGAAATAGATGCGTAAGAAATAAATAAAATACCTTTCAAACAAAGCAGCTACATATTTTTACTTCCTTTTACAAAAAAGGAAGTATTGTACTCGCGAAAAAATGTTCACTCAAAAATAGACTTCAAATTCCATTTTACTCACCCCCGAATGAATGTTGAGTTTTTTTTTCCGACTCCACCACACATTGATAAGTACCTAAGAACGTATAGACACGCAAAATATCTATTTTCACAATTCCCGAGTTAATTACGAGTTCACTCGTGACGTCTGTATGTACGTATGTATGTGTCACGCATAACTCAAGTACGGTATGTCCTAGAAAGTTGTAATGTATTACTAGACTCCTAGTGGGGTCTAGTTGTGCACCTCCCCTTTAGGTTGCATTCGGGTGTTTCTAAAGGGGTCTTTGCCCATTTTTTTTTGGGGGGGGGGGGATCATTGTTAATTTCGATGTGAACTGAAGTGGTGTTATCATTTAGCGAACACTTGGCGATATATCGCCAGTTCTTTGGTCGCCAAATTTTGTCACCAACTTGGCGTCACATTTGGCGATTTTTTTTAAATCTCATTTTAATTTGACCACTGTTGGTGATATTTAGAGAGTAAACTATTGGATCACATTAAAATTGCCAGTAATGGGGAAATGACATTAAATTGGGGTAAAAGGAAGTCATTTGATGCACACATCACCTCGTTTCTATTAAAAATTCTTTAATCATTTTCAGAAAGAAAAAAATGAAAAATAAGCTTATTAAAATAAATACCTTATGTTAAAAAAAGGTTTTTACTGCTGCCAAAAATTTTTAAAAATGAATACATAAATTTAAACTTTAGCGTGAAAATAAAAACAAATCATATCCACAATAATTATTTCGTGAAGTAAAAACCATGGCTGCGGAGTCGGAGTCAATCTTATTTTGAGTTAAAAAAGGCAGATTCGGGAGTCCAAGGCTTTTAATCCACAGTCTCGGAGTCAAAATCAGTCAATTTCCATTTAAGTTCGAAACTCTGCCAATGCTCGGACTTCTTTTGTGATAAAGTCGGAGTCAAACTTTAAATTTCCAAGAGTCGGAGTCAGTCCCCTCCGTGTCTAAATTTTTTCCAAAGCTACGGAGTCAGAAACCGACTACTTTTCGGGTACAGAAGTCGGATTCTGAGTGGAATGCCCTAAAATTCTAGGAGTCGGGAGTTGGTCATCAAGAGCTATTCCCAACAAAAATTGAAGTAAATCCGCCTTTAAGTTCAGGATCTACATTCTTTTGCCCTAGGCACTTATGTTTAGGGATATGAACTGCTAAAAACTGAACGGAAAATCGTTTAAATTAAAGATTTTCTATACATACTCTTTTTCAAAAGCTTTTTGCAACAAAGTTTTTCGAAACATATTCGACTCAAAGTTTGGGATTGCCTTGAATTTTCCCGCAGGTACTAATATTAAGTATTCAACTGTTCAAAATTGAACGATAACTTGTTCAAATCAAAAAGCGAAATATGGGAATGAGGTGTCCTTGCCGAAATCTTTCGAATAAAATATATTCGAATCTGAATATTCACTCAAAAATTTGGGGGGGGGGGCAGTCAAACATTTTTCCCCATCTCAATACCCTACCTTCCAATTTTTAATTTTTCGACATTTTATATATATATATATATTTCCGCGATATTTAAGATGCATTAAGCTTTCTTTCGTTTTTTTTCTTCTTATTTTTACTGGGAAAGTAGGCTTAAAATGAATTTTGTTACAAATTTTGTAAATAGTAATTATGAGTCATTTGTTGTAATCTGGCTAAATTTTGCGTTTATTCTATTATTTTTCATTTAAACTTATCTTAGTAACTTAATCTGCAAATAGTTTCTTGTAATGTACACACAACCCCCTAACATTCGACTGAAGTAAACGGTCCCCTATTTCTCATTGATAAGATTCGTGAATGAAATAAAAAAAGGAGAAATTGGTAGAAAGTTGTAGAATTTTGTCGAAACTTCTCTAGATTTATAAATAGCCGGGCGTCTTGCGAATGCGGGAGAGAGTCAGTTTGCTTTTTAACTTTGAAATCACGTTTCAGCCCGTTGTGCTTGGGAAGTGTATTGGCCTTTGCGGTATATTTTTGCGCATTTTGATGTAAATACGTGTTATCGTCGAGTTTACGGTATTACTTGATATTTGCCTAATTGCTATGGTTAATCTAACAGTTGCTAACTATATTTCTTGTACATGGTTGTAAATAAATCTGTTTTTCTCAAGAACTGTGTCATCATTTAAAGAAAATGAAGTTGCATTGCACTCGTATAAAGAACACACGCAGATCAATATTGATACAAGTCCAGTTTACTTCGAAACTTTGCCAAATTTAGCACATAGGTCTTTTGATGCTCTGGCATTCGCTTGAAGGAATTCACGTAAGAGTAAGGGGGGGGGGGATTCAACATCCCTCTTACCTGGTTTTCGCCATAAAATTCTTAGAACAAAATTTTATACATCTCAATAATAGTAAATTATGGGGAATTTGAATTTTCGAGGAAGACCGTGCAACGCCGGCTAAAGCACCTAGTAGTTCTAAAACTAACGTTACGAAATTATTTTAAGAAAAAATTAAATGTGCAAAACTTATGAAGCATACTAAAAATTCAAGCAAAAGCTCAAATCTATGACGTTTGTCCTAGTGAGTCACAAACAGAAACAAACGTGCGCTGCCACTCCGTCATGTGTCAAGACTTTTTTTTGAAAAAACAGGGGTAAATATTTTAATTTCAAAGATTCAAAGTCGAAATAATCTACAAACTACAGTTTAAGGTCATTTAATAGTGTTGAAAGAGTTTTTTTTGTTGACATTTCAACCTTTGAAGCAGATCACTCGAAACATTTGAGGAGTAATTTATCAAAAGGAAACATACCCACTTTTTAGAATTCATTTTATGACATTTTCTAAACCTTTCAGATGACCTTCATCAAATCACTTTCAAGAAGTCCACACGTGAAAAATCCTATTTTATTTAAGGGTAAAGTGTGGCTTTTTGATCAAAAGATAGCAAATCCGTCCTCTGCACGTTTTATTTTGAAAAAAAAAAGGGGACATATCCTGAAAGAATCTGTAGTGCGAAGACTTTTAGATCCAAAGGAACACCATATCCAAAATCCTCAAATTTTAATCCACTATTTTTAGTTTCATGTACTTCGATAGTAAGAGAATATGAGAAGATGAAATATTAGAGTCTGGTGAATCGAAAATTCAGGTTTTCGATCAACTTATCCAAAATTAAAATGGCAATATCTTTTTTTACACAAACATTTCTTACTCTAGGCCATGCTTTGCTGTTTTTTTTGTGCTCAATTCTGTACTCTGAGAAATTGATAAAACTATTTTGCTCTTACCCTAATTCGTTTTTCTCACCTCCTGAACATTTTCGGAAAATGGATATGTTCCCTTTTCATAAAATAGTCCTCATTTGTTAATGGGAGTTCGTACCCTAAAACATTTATAAAAAAATCTTTTTCCATGTTCAAAATATTTAAATCAAGAGCTTTGAAGCGACACCAAATGCTTGTTTCTATGTAGATTTAAAGTCATTCAATTTAAATATTAATAGAGCAGGAATGTATCAAAATGTAAGTACAATTTTACTTTCAAACGGAGTTTTCTCAAGAGGTCAATTTAAAAGAATTCTAGAAAACTATTTTACATATTACTCTGAAATTTTCACATCTGTATATGTTCATAATTCAATAGAAGTGAAGTTTTTGCTTTAAGCAGCGGCGTACCCAGCATGGGTGACACCCGGGGTGGTAATTTGTGGCGTTACCCCCACCCCCTCATAAAGGCAAATAAGAATTAATGAAATTAATAAGTAAAAGGTTTTAATGTTCTACGTAAACATGAAATTCATACAATTTTCGGAAACAACTGCCTTTGTGTACAACGAAATTTTAAGTGAGTTAATGTACAAAAGACATAAGAGATATGAGAGCAGTTCTCAAAAGGTGGGAACAAAAAAGTTAACTTTGAGCAATTTCAAAAATTTTCAAATTTGACATCAATTTTGCTTTTATTCTACAGCATGCATACCTAGAACACAATATATGAACATGAAAAGACAGCAGGTATTTGTAAAAATTGTTAATTAGCAAATTAAATCAGCTGTCTGTAGGTAACAGATTTTGGACATTGTTGTCCTGTAGGTAACGGATTTTGGACATCATCATAATGTAAGTTTCACCATTTTTTGACAATCGTTAATCTGATTTTTAACTTTTCCAATGAAAATTTTATTTACTACTTTTTGAATTTTGAAATTTAATAATAAAGAGGATATTAATGAAGTACTTGAATGGCTATACATACCGCTCTTTACATATAATAAAGTTTTGGAATGATTTTGAAGTTGATGAAAGGTAAAAAAAAAAAGCTTCATGGAAATAACTATACAAACTCGTAGCTTCTTTTATTAAATAACATTTGTATTTCTCTGGATTATTAACTTTCATTTCTGCAGATATTTTCCAAACTTAGAATGTACTTCTACCAGAACCTCACTTTTTGTTCTACTTCTAGGAGATATAATCTCGTGTGAGCATTAAACTTTGCAATAAATCCTTTTGCAGATAGGTATTAAAAATCAATAATGACTTTAAAAAGCATATAAATACAAATTCCATAAAAGAACTTAATTAAATTGTTTAAAGCACTTTTTCAAAACATGTTGTTAATTCAAAAAGCTTACTATCTCTCAAATCTCAAGACAGAATGAAAATTACCAACTGATATTTGTTTACAAATCAACTGCAGACGATTTTTTTTAACTCTAAAAAATTAAACTACATTTGTCAAACTGGAATTCCCCTCTGGTAACCTTTAGCTTATCGTACGCTGTGTTGTCGCCAACGGAGGCTTGCTTGGCGATTTTAGCGCAAAATGGCTTTTGTTACGAACATAATCAGCCATGTTTCTACTGTAATTTATGTATTGTTCAATGTGTAACGTATTAATTATGCAAAATACCAATGGATTAAAGAAGATAACATTATAATAACCTTTTTTATTGAGGTTAGAAGACAGTGGATCATCAAAAATTATGAATAAACGGACAGAATTATCGGCGTCAAGATCGTAACGCCATTTGGACATCTCACATGTATGTTTAAGAAAAATCATTTTTCTTCTAAGATACTGCATAAAAGCTTATGAAAACAGTTTAAAACAATTAAAAATTGATTCTGAAGATCGATAAATACCTTTAAAACGAAAACATCATATACTTAGTTCTCAAATAATAGCATTGTAAAGATCGTAACTGTTGGACATACATCAAATTTCAAACTTACGTTTTTTTTAAATCGTTTACAAAGTAAATAATCTATCTTTACTTTTGTTATTTGTGTAAAATATTAACAAAAAGTTATTCAGTGTAAGATTCATACCTTTAATTTTTTTTTGAAACGTATGGAAATAATTAAAAAAAAATTTTTTTTGTGGTACAATTGCTCAGTTAACGTTTTGGTATGTCCAAAATTGTGCCTTTTAGCAAAGAAAATATTTTTTTAAGGGCATTTGAAGAGCATTTTTTCCGTAATTTATGTCAATTCTTGTCTCTATACAGTATTATAGTTCAACTCAAAAATTTTTGAGTTAATTAAAATGAAAGTTATTTGGTGTTGAAGCTTCAAAGTTGAGGTCTGTGTTTGTTCCCACCTTTTGAGAACTGCCCATGAACTCTTTATGCAACTTGCCCTAGACGCATATGTGCAGAGCCGTCCCGAGCTAAAAACAAAAGGGGGGTGTTTGAAATCGATGGCCTCTTAATTATTTCAAACTTATGTCAAACAGTAAAGGAAAGGTAATGGGTTTCAGTTTTTTTAATTTAAGAGAAAGTCACTACTTAGTGGTATTGACAACATGAAGCTGATCCTGAGAATAATATTCACTCCTGTGATGAGGAGTGGGGGGACAAGAATTCCGGGGATCCCTACCCCCCCGCGGAAAAATTTTTAAAGTTGTGGTCTTAAAACATTTTCGCTTCATATTTTTCAAAACTAAGCAATTTCACTTTGAGTGCGACCCCCCAGGCGGGTGAAACCCGAGGCTGAACGCCCCCTGTCCCCGTAGCGACGCCACTGCATTAAGGCTTATGGTATCTCCAAAACAGCTTGTTTTTACCGTCAAAAAGTTTTTGTACGGTCTTCAGTAGAATCTTAGAAATCTCTTAAAAACACCGAAAATTGTAAGTGCCTATATCGTCATGACTTTGAGAAACGGGCAGAAACACTGCTAAACACCCAAACTTCACCTTCAATTAACAAGTTGAACCGCACCATGCTCGCAGGTGAAATAAATTTACATTATCTGCCAGTTTGTTGGCACTCTCAGCTTCATTGAGATGACATCTGCCCCCAGCACGGTTATTCATTCCAGACTGATGAGTTCTTCTAAGAACAAAACTGCAGTCTCTGGATATGATATCCGGGCTGGCATATTGCATGTACTAATCTACACTGTTAAAAGTTGTGCGCGTCTGTAAACCTATCTCCTTCCGACTGTAAATGCTTACCAAGTCAATATTAATACCCGTTGGGATACAGGACATCCTGGGAAAGCCATTTCGCCCCGCACCCTCCTGAACCTTAAGGGTCTGGATATCCAGGGGTTTAAGCACTAAAATAGTCACCTGCCGCAAGCGGCATTGAGCCAACGCAGGTGGCGATTTTGAGCTGGCGAGCGAAGCGAGTGGGGGGAGCGCCGTAGTTAACAATATAAAATAACGAGCAGGAGCTTAGAGTATTAAACAGTTTCTTTGAAAGGAAAAGAATGAGAACGCAATTTTAGGAAATTAGTTTCAAATGGAAACACCCGCCAAAATGACCTTAGTTAAGTAGAAATTATTTAGTATTTATGCAGAGAAACACGGGCAAAAAGTCATTTTACCTATGAAATTAAAATAAACCTCCCCCCCCCATTCCTCTATACACTATGAAAGATAGCCCATTCCAACACTTTAAATCATGATGTTAATATTTTAGGTAAAGTCAACCATATTGTGATATTTAATCAATTAAAATTATAACTTTAAATATTAAATGTATTATTACTTGCAAATTTGTTTTGTAAAACTGAAGTGCTGTTTGATCTAAATTTAGAGTTAGAATATTCAGTTTGGAACTGTAGTTCATATGGGTCATTCTCCAGATTGTGCAACTTTTGAACAAAAATATTTTTAACCTACGAAAAAACGGTGGAGGTTCTCAAGTCAACCTATATATTTTGTTTATGTATGACCACGCATAACTTTTCACAGAATAGTCCGATTTCGATAATTTTTTTATTGGATGAAGTTGGTCCCATATAAATTTTGAAAAAAGAAAATCCTTCTCTAAGAAAGGTAAAAGTTAGGGGTGATGTCATTCACTCAGATTTTTTGATGCTGATAGTTGGGTATTACAAAAAAAAAAAAAAAAACTCACGATGCATGAACTTCAGACCTGTGTCTTTCGTATGTGCTGCCGTGGGCAGATAAATGGCAGTATCTGCAGAAAAGAGTGAGATATTTGAAGAAATGTGCGTTGGATTCTAAACTAACAATAGGAAAATGTTGGAATTGCATTTTTTCAGCGGGAACCAAATAAGCAAGCTTGTACAACAAAACTAAAGTACAATAGGTTACAAAATGTGAAATAATGAAAACATTGCAGTTACTGCCCTTTGCCTGCCCACGGCAGTGTAGACCTCTCAATCTCTGGCATTTGTGATTAGGATTAGTTTTTAGTACCAGTCGTTTTAAAATTTTTTATGTTCTGGATTAGTATGAAAAATAGGGTGAAGTTTAGTAATGGTGACATGCTATTTTTAAAATACATTTACATAGAAAAGAATGAAAGAAAAACTGAAATAAAAAATCAAAAACTGCAGCTGGAAATTGCTCTAGAAAGTAAAAATAATTTCATACTTTGAACAACATCTATACTACTTTTCGAACATAATTTTTGAAGTCTGCGCAAAAATAATAGATAAAATCATACTTGAACATAATTCAAATACAAATGTAAATTTTAATGGACCCAGGTTCTTCCAATAGAATTCGCATACAACATTTTAAACAATATATTTGTGTATCGATATAAATGTTTTAATTCGAATTTTGATTGGTTTTTATGAAAAATTGCTACACATCATTTTCCCTATCATTTTTGCGCCGACTTCAAAAATTATGTTTGAAAAGTAACAGATGTTGTTCAAAGAAATAAATTATTTTTACTTTTTGGAGCAATTTCCAGCTGCAGTTTTTGAAGTCTGTTCTATTTTTATTCAATTTCAAAACCTTTTGCTTTTTTTTCCCATTTTTACATTACCTAATAGTTATGTTACCTACTGTAAATAAATAATGTTTCAGCTGAATTCCAAGTATTTTACTCACAAATTAAAAGAAAAAAAAATCACAGAAAAAAAAGACAGTGTTTGAAAACATAGGCCAATTAAAAATCATAGTAATTTTGTTGATTGCGCAAATGAGCTATTTTAATGATTTGTGATTCTAATCTTAAGCTATCTTAATTAAGGTATGGCTTAACTTTTAGTTATTCTTTTAATTCAAATTTGTGTTTAAAATAGTATAAAATTAATATATTTCGAAACTAGCAAGTTTGACATTTTGGTAGACTGCCTAAAATTGATGTATTTCCCCTCCATCATTTATTCTAATCTCAGAAATAATGACATTGAAAAAGTCTGTCACGGAGGCGGGATTCACGGAGGTAAGGAATTTTCCGTTAATATAGGCCTAATGAATTTTTCAGCCATTGTTTCTTTTTCTTTGCTACGATCTGTACACGTTAGGCATATGGAAACATGTGCCACTTCTTTCTTTACATTAATTTATATCTCTGAAATTCAAGTTCACGGAGGTGAGAACTCCCAATAACCACACTTTGTTTTTAAAACAAAATCTACCTTCTTGTGTTTCAACAAAAATCTCAACTTCTTTATGGATGAAAATAAACAACTGTGCCTTGTATCAGGGAAATAAAAGGTGATGTCATTACTGCCATCTGTTTCGGAGAAATGTCCTTTTGTGTTTGGGTAACGGAGGCGAGAATTTGTAAGACAATTCCAAAAAATTAAATATACTTAAATATTTAGTATTTGAGGTACTTGTGAAAGGAATAGTAAATAAACATACTTTTAATTAAACAAGTTAAGCAACATAAACAGTCACCAGATGTGACATGCCACGGAGGTGAGAATTCACATGTTCTGAACCAAAAATATAATAAAATGATAATTTTAAAAAATTGTTGGCAGTTTTAACTATATATTTTTGAAGAAATTAAAAACGTTGTTAAATTGTCCCTTTAAAGTTTTTACTGGAAAATGCGTGTGACGAAAAAGTTACTTTTTGAAGAATGATCCATATACAGATGCATCTGCTATTATTTTGAGGTAATAAGTTTGACAAATTCATTCGTATATAATTATTTTCGTTAAATAATGGATAAACAGGCAAATAAAAAAAATGCAAGTTTAATTTCGATGTAAAAGAAATTAAAAATTTTAAACCGTTTTAACTCCGAAAATAATTAAGTTCCGAAGAGGACTTTAAACCCATCGAAAGATCGAACTGAATTACTACTCCGCTAAAATATTCAATGGGTTTCTATAACACCGCAATAAAATGTTACTTAACAAGAAAATTGTGGATATTCGTACCTCATCTACATTAGACCGATGAAAAGCAGCCCTAGCTCTTTTTTTCAGCCCATAGGGTAAATATTCGACGGAAAAATGTGTTACACGTTCATTAATGTTTACTTAGTGAAAAATCATATGTATTTTAACCAGGGCAGTGGAGTATGAGTAGCTGATTTTGGGGTACAGGAGTCGTTAGAAACATGCCGACTTTTTCTTTAATTTTCACTGAATCTCTTTGCAATTTCTAAAAACCGACTACCGATTGGTTCGATTATATGCATATAGGACTATTAATAAGAAATGACTGCCATTGGCAAACAGCTGGCTTTATTGTTAATCGAACTTTCTGTAATAGCTACCTACGTCGTCCCCTAGTTTGCTTGTTTTTCTTTTTAAATTTTAGTAAAAGCAACGGTCAGCAAGCGTTTTCGCTGCCTAACATTTTCTAAGTAATCACTTTCAAATAAAAATTATATCTTTTACTTCGATCTCAGTTATAACATTGAAAAAGAAATGTATCCCTTGAGCAAGTCGGGGCCCGTAGCTCGGGTGGAAAATTCTGGGGGTGTTCGGCAAAGTCAAATAAGTTTGGGCGAGAAAGCACGAATCCCAAAAATCCGATTAAACATATCAAATGTCTTTTAAATCTAAAGACTATTTCTATAAGCTAAGTTATCACTAAAAAGTATGAACAAAATAAGTATATGATTACAACACTCAATAATTGCAGTTAATCGGAAAATCTTCACATTTAGGTTAATTCATAAGCAGTCAATAACATTAATTTCAAAATTGAGCGAAGAAAAATATAGGTATAGTAAAAGCTATTAGTACAAAGCTGCATACCACCGCATTTTGTGTAAAATACAGCAGTGCATGTATACGGGCCTCTACCTAGAATATAGTGCCCTATTTTCGTTTAAATTGTTAGCTGAACTGTAATTTGAGATTTATAGTTCAAAATTTTAAGAGTTAGTATCCTTTATAAACTCTGAAATTCACTTGGGGTGTCAACCACCAGATGGGTATCCCCTGGGGCGGACCGCCCCCTCCGAAGAGAAGTTTGACTTAGCCAGAAAGCTTTTTTTCTTCGTTAAACATAAAAAGGAGCAAACTAATCCTTTACATTTATTTAAATGGTATTTTTAATCATACCATGGTAGTTTTAAGTATCTCGCTTTGGTTTTAATGATAATTTAATTTTCACATTGAATTTCTAACTTAGTATGCATCTTTGGTATACAATAAAATACATTGCGAAAACTTCATAAAAAGGAATTAATATTTCAATTAATTTTTAAGGGTTTTCAATCTTTCCAGTGAGGGGGGGGGGGGAGACAAAAAAAGTCGGATTTGGAGTCTGAAGTTTCAAATCCCAGGAGTCGGAGTCGGGCCCTTTTTCCTTCCTACTCCGTAGCATTGATTTCAACACATGAATGAATCTAAACAAATAAATCTGGGATAATATGCTAAATTAATTTCTAAGCAATGCATCCAAACGTAAAACAACGAAAGCTCAGCAAAAAGTACATATCGCTAAATTTACCGGGATAATTAAAAAAACCCAAGCTGATGTGTGCATCACATGACTTCCTTTTACTCCAATTTAATTTCATTTCCCCATTATTGGCATTTTTAATGTGATTCAATAGTCAACTCTAAATATCACCAATAATAGTCAAATTAAAACCAGATTTTTTAAAAAAAACACGAAATTTGTCGCCAAGTT